>NW_026853802.1:307500-503456 GCF_026571515.1 Ruditapes philippinarum
GATCAATTTCTAAAATCCTTGCTTCTATAAAAGAAAATAAAAGAGAAAAACCTTTTTCCTCTATATCCAAACTCTACATCTGATATACAAAATGGTTAAAACTATTCAATACATGTGTATTCATATGTTAAATTAACATCATCTACATTGTACATGCACTGGTATAATTATATATTCAATGATATCAACAAAAATTACATGCATTACATAAATGTCCAAAGCACCTATAAGTTTCGTTAACAGCTTAAATGGATACAGCGTTACATAAAGAATTTGATACAACCTAAGACATACAATAAGAATATTCCTTTTAAAATACAAACAACTGATAAATGTGCAGGACGAGACAGATTTCATAAAACAAATATCACATGTAAGTTTCTATTGTGCAAGTTATTTACATTTTACAAGTAAAGTACACATATCACAGACAAATTAAAGATGTGTTTGCTCGACTATAGAATTATCAGGAGGAGGTGGAGGTGGTGGCATGGGCCGAGGAGGCCGAGCTATTGTATGTCTATTTAAGCTGCTATGAGAAAGCTTATCTTGTGGATGCTGAAGCTGACTATGGTTTAATGCCCCATTGTCGGGATGTAACCCTGTATTAGGGGTTAGACTACCTGTAAGTTTTTCATTGTCCATATGGTGAAGAGGTGTTCCTGGTATTGTAACAGGGGCTCCTGTAGAAGCTGATCGCTGGTGCCCTGGAGGAACAACAGGAGGTGGAATTTTCGGTCTGTCACCTTGGTTGGATTGGGAACCAGACTGAAGTGAAGAAATGCGCTCTGGTGGATTTGGTCGATCTGGTGGTAAAGTTTTCTGTTTATCAGAACGAGACAAAGTGCTTGGAGAGCTATCACCTTGTGGTGTTAAAGCCTGTCTTGGCCAGGTCTGGTACTGTGATGCCTGCTCACCAGGTCTCACGCTTGCTGATACAGCTACAGAATATGGTCTCTCTGGGGGCGGAGGAGCAGGTTTTCTTGTCGGTCTCCGAACCACGGACTGGAAGTCTTCACTGTGTAAACAGGAATACATGCTATTAAATATACCAGATGTGTTTGCAAAGGATTTTCTTTATTTAAAAAAAATAAATGTATCTATTTGGCAGAAGAATTAATGCAGAAATCTTTAAGCTAAGTTATTGTTCAAAAGCTAATTTTTTAAAAGCAAAAGCAACAAGAATTCTACTATAAATAAAACTTGAAATTTATTAGTCATGCTGACTGACAAAAGGAAAATAGAAGATTGTTTCAGACCATAAACATCTTTTAGCATGTTTCACATATATGAACCTCCATGCCAAAATACAAATGATATAAATGTTTAGTATAATTCTTCCACCAAATAAATTGTTAGTAACATAAACATAGCTAAAGAAATTCCTTTACAAAGACAACCCAAATTCCTTTACAAATAAGCAGACTATAGTTCTGCTTTAGTCATTTATACTGCTGTTAAATCTTGTGAAGTGATATCTGAATACAATTACTTATAATGCAGAAGCACGGAAATACTTTGTATTTAAATTGGAAATCAACCTCAACCCAAAAAATGTCTATAGTTACATGCTAAAAATAACTGTTAAGTGAAAAGTGTCATACCATGGAAATACCAAGAACTGTTAGACAAGAGATAAAATATCAAGGTCAGCTTATGGTCAGTTACAGTGACAATGCTAGAAGCAAGTATAACATATGCAACAAGCAGTTTTACCTTTCTGCTAAAGGTGCTCCTTGTAAATTTGAACTACTGACAGCAGGTGATACTGATGGTGACCTTGACCCGGAGGCTGGAGTCACTGGACTTCCTGTATCCTGATTGGCTGCTGGACTAGAGTGAGGGGTTCCATGGGAGGAGCTAGACTGGTTGGAACCAGTTCTTTCCAGTTGGGCATGATCATGTGATTGCGTTTCTATTGGTGTTTTTGGAAACGGAGGAGTGTTACTTTCCTGGGGTGTTACACATTGAAAGTTGATATCTGAAATATATATTACATATATTGATTAATAATCTTAGCCATACCCTTAGATTATCAGACACCTTTCACAATATAAGCAAATCTTACATTCCTCGTGTATTGTTTATCATAAATAGTAAGCTATTAGAAATTGTAATGTTGAACTTATATTGTATATATTTTATGAAGCTGTGACATATTTTTTTATGATGCTGTGAAACTTTGGTGTCTACAGATTTTGAAAGAGATGATTTTCTACCTGTATAGCTTTAAAACAAAAGAAAGGCAGCATTTTATATTGTAAATACATGTTATGCACAAGCTCTGTATTCTAGCTCTTTTCTACACATTTACACAAGTTATTTTACAAGCTCTGTCTAATCATAATTCAGCATATCTGTATAAACCTTCTCCTGCTACACTGTCTGGATGTCTAACACTCGTTTTGAATAAGTCCATTAATTACTTTAGGGAGTTTACAATGAAATTTCAAAAGTTGGTCATCAAACAGTATAAAACCTAGCTTGTAGGAGCTGGCCTAGCAAATGTTGTATTATATGTAATTCTAACACGACCCTCATTTTTCCCTATTGAACATAGAAGAACCGAAAGTGTGCGTTATTGTGCTATAAAATCACTGTTTGACGTTCTATATTTAGACATGTGACGTAATCATTATACATGTGACTATAAAATCCGACACACTGACAATAAGTACGGAAACAAGTCAGGCCCAATTTTGCTTAATATCAGGTACGGCAGCATTTATTTGTTGATGTCGTGTTAGAATCAAAATAATATATCCAAATCGGTGATTTTATCACTGGACAACATCACTGTTTGTTGTTCAGATGCGCATCATTATATCACTCGGGCTACGCCCTCGTGATATAATTCCTCGCATCCGAACTCCAAACAGTGATGTTATTGAGCGATAAAATCACAGTTTGTGATATATTATTTCTTAAGTATTAAAACAGTAACACAAATATATCTTTCAACATAAATCTAACTTTTAACATCACCTATCTTTTCACTTAAATCTATCTTTTTAAAATAAGCTATGAAAAATCTTCTTTCCGTTGTGCTGCTAAAGTGTCATGTGTTTTTTTTCTGTAATGATAAAAAAATGGTTGAACCCTTTCAAAGTTTGTAGCCTATAACAAAGATTGTGGGTTTGACCTATTGAATCAACTTTGTGAGAGCACAAAGTTACCTTAACACACTGTTGTTTATGTTGCTTAGTCTGGTCTATATGTGATAACAACTAAATTACCATACTAATACTCTCACTTAACGAACTGTCCATGTTAAAACAATTTATCTTTGTCAATCTTTCATTTATACAGTACTTATACTATCATATACTATAACATGCTAGCATAGTAGAAATTCTTCACATGTATTACATGTATCTTATAATGTATAGTAAAATAAACAATCTTGTTTCAAAGTAAGAGAATATCATTCTACTGTCTATTTAAAAACAAGCACAAGATTCCAGCAGAAAATATAGTACAGTAAATATAGAATACAATACATATCCCAGTGAAATATAAACACTAATATTTCCATTCCAATTGTCTTCACATATTGGAACAATTTGTCATAAAATAAAATATTCCTGGCATCAAATCAAAATGATCAGATCAAAATAATAATCATTATATATGTATAGTAATGGTATTTGCCTTTCTATATGCATAAATTTCTCTAAATTCATAAGGTTTCCCCCCCCCCCTTTTTTTTTAAAGATTTAAACTGTATGTTGAAATAAACAACAACACAAACTGTGCATGTTTTCTAACAAGACATGCTGACTGTTGTACACAATACAACAAAATACTATAAATTAGTTATCACAACTTATTTTGATTGTCTACAGTTAGTTAATTGATACAACATATGTAACTTTGTGGGTAAAGTCTCAAACAAAGGGTTTCTGATTCTACCATAATCTGGGGTATGTGCAACCGTTCATATCCAAAGAATAAAGCAAAGCAAGCAAAGTAGGAAAATCTTTTATTTCAATCACATTTGTTCATGCAATACAATCTACTAGAAACTGAAATTTGAAGGCTAAAAACAGAAGAAATATTAAATTTTCTATCATGACATTTACAACTCTAGTGGAAAGAAAATCAAACTTCCATTTAAAGAACAAAAATTAAAGACTAGAAGCAAATATTTCACTACAAAGACATCATAAGCAAAATTTCAGAAATTTAGTTCTTTTATCTGATTCTGAATATAAAAAAAAAAAAACAGTCTAAATATATCTGTTTTAAAATCTAAATTAAAATTCCAAATAAACTAATCCGCTTTCATTGTAAATGTCAAAGAGATTTTCAAAAACTGCACTTTCTTTCTGAAGATGCAGTGTTGTACAGTAAAGTTGGAATGTGTTTAGCAAAACAGTGAAAGAATTGTATACATTGTTTTACATGCCTTCTATCAAGCAAGGTAAGGTCAAGGTCAAATCAGTGTCCTTTTTATATACACACACACAAGGTCAAATTGGATATCGAGATATTTCAATATTTTTTTAGCCAAAACCATAATTTTGGAGGAAAAATTTTCTTTTCTTCAATTTATCAGTTTGAGTATTAAAAAAAAACTATTAGAATAGAAATTCTGTTTGAAAATACAGTGTAATCAATTTCCAAAAATAAATGCAAATATACTCTTGAAAAGCCAACAAATTGCAAAATTTTTATTGCTATCATAAGCTGTCAATTTGATATATATATATATATACAAAAAAAGAAAAATTAAACAAGCTCAAGGCAACAAAAAGGGAGAAAAAAAACAAGGCTCACTTATACATCACAAAAACATATGCATGATATCACATACTGACCCTGATTTGACCTTGCTTGACCATTTCCTGAGATATTTCCCATAATGCAAAAGTCAGAATTTCCTGTACTGTGAAGTTGGTCATCCCATATAGATCTGACCGTATTCAAGTATTTTGGCCACGTACCACCGTCACCTAGCGATTGAAGAGCAAATGCTGTGCTGTACATGTCTGAATGAACATTGTGTCCAGAAGGTGATGATGGGCTTGTTGGCTGTAAATGAGCTGGTTTTGCATCTATTCTAGGCTTAGGCGCTTGTCTTTTTATAGACGGTTTATGTTTAAGACGTTCATTGGGGTCAAATGTAATGATGGGGTTAGTACGTTTGTTAGTGACACTCGAACTGGGTGATTGGAATGCATTAGACTGGCTCAAGTCACCTCTAGCAGTAAGATAGTGGTCCACACTGTCCCTTCTCTCTAATGTATCAGCATTCTCATACTCCTTATTGTGTACAGAGGCTTCAGATACACTTGTTGATTCACTAGATGATGATACTGATTCCTCACTTGTTTTACGACCAGGTACAAGATCTTTCAGTTTGGACTGTGTCCCAGAGGTGCTTGGTTGAACAATAGCTACAGACTGCGAAATAGATGGCTTTGGTGATGTTATGGGAGGAGGCTTTGAAGTTGTCATGGGAGGAGCTTTTGTAACAGCACTGCCTTGTTTTTGTATTAAACCATCACTTTGTCTGCGTTTACGAGCAGGTGCTTGATCTCTCTGAGTTGCTTGAAAGTCAGCAGCTATTCAAAACATTACAAGATATAATATAATAATCATTTTCATACGACCAATTACTACCTTATGTATCTAAGCACTTTAAAGACCATATCATTTATGCCTATGTTTGAAATGATCTCATTTTCTGTTTTCAACATAATTGATTCAGTTTCAAGATGCAGCAGTGGTAAATAATTGCTAAAAAGCACACACTGTTTAATATATGAGCGGCTCAGCCGCGTCATGACAAACCCTACGTAATGCAATTGCGACCAGCATGGATCCAGACCAGCCTGCGCATCCGCGCAGTCTGATCAGGATCCATGCTGTTCGCTTACAAACTCTATTACAAATAGAGAAACTGATAGCGAACAGCATGGATCCTGATCAGACTGCGCGGATGAGCAGGCTGGTCTGGGTCCAAGCTGGTCGCAAACGCATTACGTTGGTTTTGTCATGACGCGGCTCATATACATGTTGTACAGATATGAATAAATCATAATGTTACACAGATTCTTTTTAAGCATCTCTATAAACTAAAATAAGACTGTTTACTATAAAGCTGTCAATGATAAAACTATCTGCTTTTCTATAAATAACATCAACTACATACGGCCTCATATATTAATACCAAAGAAAAATTAATGCTGCAATAGTTACAATAAAAATTCCCTGTTTCTTCAATGAAAATGGTAAACTTTTCTTACTAACACAGCTGTTTTATTCAACAATTCAAAAATTGATTGTGAACAGATTAAATGTTTCCATGGTTATATTAAAGTTTTGTATATATTAGGCACCAAAAGTTCACTTACCTCAAAAACAACATTTAACACATGCCAACTCACAGAGCAGCAATTTTACCTATACACTTTAATAATTACATTATCTAAACACTAATTGCCTCTACTTTATATTGTATTTTAATCTGATATCCTTATCCTCTTATACATACATCACTAATTATTATTTCTTGTTTCTTTACAGAATCAATTTATAATTTTAAATGTTCCTTATCAAAGAAATAGCGCAACATCATGGACTTACTGTCATACATTAAGGCAACGTAAGAATCTGTATTGAACATTTTTCCCACCAACAATAACATCTTTTAAAATGTGATCAGAACTATACAGTGATATAACAAAATAACAACTATTTTATACCTACTGTTCCATTACATCAAGGCCATATCATATACTATATATCAGTATACTATATATCAGTATTTTAAGACATGAATAAATGTACAAAGCTAATATCATGAAAATGTTTGTGGTATTTCTTAAGTTCTTATAATTAATATTATGTGAAACACTAATCAGGAAAGTTTGGACTTAAGGAGTTATTGCCGTTAGAAAAAGGGCTTACCATTATTTCATCATAATAGATAATTTTTTGTTTTTTTTTTTTGTTTTGGGTTTTACGTCACAGCGACACAGTATAGGTCATATCGCGACGTTCCAGCTTTACTGGTGGAGGAAACCTCAGGTGCCCTTCCGTGCATTATTTCAGGCACGAACGGGCACCTGAGTAGAACCACCGACGTTTCGGAAGCTAGCTGGATAGCTTCCTCACATGAAAGAATCCAAAGTCCCTGTCGGGATTCGAACCCACAGCCGTGAGGGGCAAGTGGTTTGAAGTCAACGATCTTAACCACTCGGCCACGGACGCCCCATAATAATAGATAATAAATGATTTGTCAATTGGTTATTTCAAGAGTAGTACCATATTTCTTATAAAGCAATATATATCCATAAACTTTATAAAGATACAGTGTATATATGCATGTATAATGTATGTACATACCTCCAGGAAAGAACCAGTCTGCATGCTGAACTATTAATTCTGTTATCAAACTTAATATGCCTGTATTCATCATATTTGGGCTGAAAACAACAGTTAATTTTAAAACATAATAAAAATAGCAAGACTTAATATCAGTAATTGTAAATGGAACAAGAGCTGTCCGTAAGACAGCGCGCTCGACTTTTTTATTGCTTGCCAATAAAAAAAGTTTTTGCAGTAAAAGGCAATACAAGAATCTCTGTATTTTTAAAGTGAACTAGTTGTTTGATACCCTTGAATATTACAGCAATGTTTATATGACATAATTTATGGTAAAGTGAACAAGTGGATAGGAATGAATTTTTTTAGATTTTTTAAGTTTTTTAGTGCTTGCCTATAATACAAAACATTGACAGTTAAGGGCCATAATTCAAATAAAATCTTTGACAGAATTACCTTCTCCTGGACATGTTTGGGAATCATGATTGTAAACAAGTATTCCAACTTTCAAATTAATATCTCAAACAGTTCAGTCAAAAAGTGGACTGGTACTAAAAACTTAACCAAGATTCTAAGTCGATAAAAGGCCTTAATTTTTTAAAACAAATCCTTGACAGAGTTACCTTCTCTTGCGTACAGATGGGGGTAATGATGTGAAATAGCATTAAAAGTTTCAAAGCAATATCTCAAAGGGTTAAGGCAATAAGTGGATTTTACCCATATTCAATGTATTTTCTAAGTCAAAAAGGGGCATAATTCTGTCAAAACCTTGACAGAGTTATGTCCTCTTGTCTGTTGATGAAGGTCGTGATGGTAAACAAGTATGGTCAGTTTCAAAGCAATACCTCCAATGGTTTTGAAATAAAGTGAGGTGGTACAAAAAACTTAACCAAGCTCAATACACTTTCTAAGTCAAAAAAGGGCCATAATTCTGTCAAAAACCTTGACAGAGTTATGTACTCTTGTCTGTAGATGGAGGTTATGATGGTGAACAAGTATGGTAAGTTTCAAAGCCATACTTGTAATACTTCTGAAATAAAGTGGGGTGGTACGAAAAACTTAACCAAGGTGTGACGCCAACGCCGACGCCGACACCGACGCCGGGGCGAGTAGGATAGCTCCCCTTTTCATAGAAAAGTCGAGCTAAAAATGCAAATCATCAACTTATTTTATATTCTTATAATGATTCACTGTTCCAAAACTAAACAGCTGCCTTAACCATATACTTAACCATATTTGGTGGCATTTTATCTATTTTTATATTTAAAAGTATAACCTTGATTTTGCTTCACAATTGTCTTTGAAGTACTGACAACTCTTCCCTATTTTTTTAAACAATAGAGAAAAACAGGCCTCTTTAAAGATATAACAATTAATCATTTTATCTCATCTCATATTATACAATTTACTTCCCTTTTACACTGTACCTAATGAAGAGAGAAGACATGTTAGTATACAAGGAAATAAACATACCCACTATCTCCTTCTGACCAAATGAGATTTGGGCCTATCACAATTGCTATATTGCCTGGTGTCATTTTGTTCACTTCTGACTTCTCTGTCAACTTTGACAAAAATTTTATTAAGTACCTGAAAAAAGGATAATGCAACACTGAGTTTGAATGACTGAAATTTACAACAAGAAATACTTCATCATTAACAGGAAATCCACTGAGATTTTTTGACATGACCAGTCCAGAAATATTTTTTTCAATATTTTCATACTATTTGAGGCAGGTCTATACCATTAACATTTTCTCTTGTTGGGTGATTTTTCAAGTTAATTCTGAGTATATTCCTTTATCAACGTTTGCATTTTTTGCCAATTTAACTACCCCATTTGATCTATAAAGGATACCAAATTTTATGTCTCTAGGCTTCTGGACTCTCAGTCCTTTTATAAGGAGACTCAAAATAAATAGTTCAAACTATATCCATTATTAAACGATCTGAAAGATAAACCATATTATAGTTTACAACATAATGACATACCTAAAATTATCATAATTTGGTTTTGGTAATCTATCTACAACACACCACAATGCTTGTAATCTCTGGTCTTGAGGCCTGAAACAAATAAACCCCATTAGATTGTATCACAAAAACATACTTCTTTAAATGTAATGCTACATCAGGTTTATATTTTCTTACAAAACATATTCTAACAGACTAGTACCATAAAAATTTGCAATATCTTCACATCTATGGTAACTGAATTTATTATTTGCTTTATAACATTGCCATTTTTTAAATGTTTCATAAACCAAACATGTTTAATACCCCTACTTTAATCACTACTGAAGCTGTAGATTTTAACATCATATTTATTTTTATCCATACTTCTATAATATGACACAATAAATTAAATGGTAAACTTTGAAAAGCAAGTCCTAAACAATAAATAGTTTACTGATGAACTGCTGTCCTAAAAATACTAATAAAACAGGTAAACTTTGTCCTAAAGTAAATTTATCATATTGATAAACTGTTGTTTTAAGATAAATTGAATTTTTGTTAAACTTTTATTAGTTTATAATGTTCAAAAATAGATGTACATTTGTAATTGTTTTACAGCATGTTAGATGCTACTCACCTGATGAAAGTAGTGCTGAACATGATATTATTTGTCATTAAAGTAGCAAAATGTAAACAAAATAGTATTTTGTCTTCCATACAAAATACTTGATAACTATAAATATACAAATTGTCAGAAGGCAACAGAGGCAAAAGATGGTTCAGGTAATTGACCAATGAGAAACTTTTTAAACCAAAAATAAAGAAGCTGTTAAGAAATAAAAATAAGTGTAGAAATAAAAATAAGTGTTTCTGGGGCATAATTGGCATTTAATCTTGATATTAAATCTTCTTAATACACACATTGTGTTAATTTGATATTATAATTCACTTTAAAGTCATTTACTATTGTAAGATTATACAGCCATACATTATACAAGGAAGAAGAAAACAGACTTACACTGTCAACAATGTAAAATGTAAGTAAAACTTAAAAGGTTTAAAAGATCACTAAGTTTCCCACATTTTCTATCACAATAAAAATGAAAACGTAGATCATCCTTCTACTTACTTTTGAGCTGCAGCCATGAAATCAGGGAAGAGTTTAAATGTCAGCAAAGGTTCAGGAAGTTCTCTTAAATACTGTTTGAACGCCCCTAATTACAAAAAAGAAACTTAAGTTTATTTTTCAAACACGAAAAAATCAGTAAACCATAAATAATAACAATGTATGAATACTAAATAAAATTTGTAGGTGAATATAGTAAAATGAAGCTTTATAAACAGCAGATTTTTTTCATATTAAAATAATCTTCTCAAATATTACCAACATTTCTACTTTATCAAAATAAAACACTAGTAAAGGGAACCACTGAAAACAGGATTTTTTATAGACATTAATCAGCAACATGAAACATGGTTTGTGTAACATACCTGCTACTGTATGAGGATCTAATTCTCCACTGTCCTCAAACTCTATACCTGCATCAAATGATGCCTAAAATGTCATAAAATACATCATTATACATGTATTATCAAGATATTACCTATATGTATTTTGTTTTTCTTTAATTCAGTGGTACATAATTATATGCAAAAGGATATTACAGTTTGTACAATAAAGCATCCATTTTAAACTCTCGTATTAAGAAATACATCATTATCTGTGGTATACAATGTTAAAAGTTATTACAATTGAAATCGAAGAAATCAATATTAAAATCACTTTATGGCACCTTTATGAAAACTTGTTACCAAAATGTACACAAAACAAGACTACTGGATGCATTACCAATGCTTGTCTGTAAAGGGCAATAACTAAACAAGAATTGAGATTGGAAACAGACAAATGCCCTTTCAGGTGAAATAGGTAAAGGACAAAAAAATGGGCATAACTCAACAAGTATAACTTTCAGAATAATGCATAATAAGCAAGTATTCCTGTAAAAGTTAAGGGCTTCATTAAAGCTTTTGCACGAATACCACAACAATGACGATGACAACAATGACCCAGTAATAATATCTCAACCTTTTCTTTACAATAAAAATGATAAAAATGACCTAGTTACATCTATTCTATGAATATATATTATTCATCTATAAAATATTGGTGAATTTAAGATGTAAACCAACCTTTAACTTTTTTACTTTAGACGCCATCCCAGCAATTCTAAACAAACCCTATATAAGTAAAAAAGTATCTATGTTAGTCATATAAATAGGTGAATCTTGTTAATATCAATTTTCCCATGCTTGAAATAACACCGGTCTTTTAATATAATTGATTCCATATAAGACCATTTTTAGTACTTAAGATAATAAATAAACAATGGTTATCTATTCAAATATTTAGAAAAATTTAGACAGCTTGACTTTTTGCATGGCTGCCAATATATAATGAATAAACACAAAATTTGATTACAACTTTTTTTAAACCTCAATATAATTCATTTATTTAAAACAATGTGAATACATTACCTCTTCTTCTAATCCGACATCGAGTAGGAAGCAGACACAAGCCTCTAGCACCTGTGCTATATCTCTATTAGTTACTCTTAAATGTTCCTCTAAAGCAACACCATACACTGGCTTGATAGGATTACAGCTGAGTGATTCTCGCATTTTTGGTATCATTGTCTCTATTATGGCTAATGCATGCTGATGATAACTGGCTTGAGCTTCTAATAACTGAACAAAATATTCAGGACATTAACAATGATAAAATAAAATCATGGACAATGCAAACTTCTTTAATTCAATTATACTCTAATAGGAGCTGCAGTGCCAGCCCGGTTCACATCATGATGGATTTTTTTCAGATAAAATATGTCTTGGTAATTTGATGGTCAGGTTTTAAATTGGTAAGAGATATATAATTATAATACAACATCTTTTAACCCTTACAATACTAAATATCTTAAATGGACTTTAAATCTAGATAAAACCATTTATCATTTTTAGGGAAAATTTTAAAATTAATATAGGTGGACAAGCCGACTGAACTCAGTTTGCAGAAGTACCACAGGTAAAATCAGTTGCTGGCAACTGGCTAAGGGTTAGAGTATATGATAATAGATGACATGCAATAATCACTTACATTTAACAAGTTTTGACTATGTTCTGCTTCTTTAGATATAAAGCCAAACATTCCAGTAGTGTAAGCATCCTGAAACATAAATTCTAACACTATCGGAATTTTTTCTATACAAACAAAGAAGGCCCGAAGCGTGCATTATTCCACAACAATGCACTCGCCGTTCTTATAAAATACAAATAATAATAAAGGCAATATAATTCTGTAAAAACAACCTCTTTTTATGGAGCTATTTGGTGTACTTTCTGAATAGTCGATTTTAAAGATGGTGCAGATTAAAACTGACCGATATTCTTCATATTTGTGAGATTGCATTTGCCCTCTTGTGTTTACTTTGCATATAAACTCCACCCTAAATACACGCAGACATAATTGCTTGTAGATAATGATATCATATTCTTAGGAAAATATGCCTGAATGACTATTTTGAATTTGATAATTTTACAGAATTGAAACTGAGATGATATTGTTTAAGCAAATTGTGGATGATGGTGGTTATTTGCTAAACTCACGGTTATTCACATAAACTCACTTCTGTTTAGGTAATCTAAAAACTGGCAGAATTTTCTCTCTCATTTTTTTCCTTAACAAATCATGGGGAGTAACTTCATACATACTAAGCACTTCAGGATTTTTTTATTACACACACAACTGCAGTATGTACCATAGCTAGTCTGACTTTATCAAAATTTATTTTTGTGTTTCTTAAGAATGTCTGTAAACCAATAATGGTATTTTTCTGTACTAATGCAGTAACTCCTGAAATTCAAAATCAATTAAAAAATTCACAGATTGAATGATAAATATGTTTCAACACATGTCATAAAAATATCTTATCATGACTGAGATAAAAAGCATATTAAAATTATATACTGATTTATTGAACTGACCTTTGCTGCTTCTACACGATTCTGAGTATCTTCTAGTTCCGTGTAGAGACTGTCAACCTTCGCTGAGGCAGACACCATATTAACACCTGGAACCTGTGCCTGCTTTACAGCACTATTATGCCTGAAATACATGGTGTAAACATTATGGTATGTATTTATAAATGAACAGTTAAAGAAATAATTATACACATAGATATTGGATTCATAACCCAACTTGAGATACTATAGGATAATTCATTCAACAATTCTCAGTGTTTAATAGTACAAGGGCCATGCAGGGATTTTCAGAAAGAATATATTACAACTAGATTTATTGGTCTCAACCAGTGACCTAGATGATTGTATAACCCTGAAAGTAAGTTGAGTTTCATGTGAATGCTGTCAACATGATTTTTTAAGTCCATATTTAATAACTAAGAATAAAATAAAACAAAAAGCATTCAAATTGAATATAAACATACATGTAGAGATGTTAACTTTTTATCAAATATTTGATAAAATGTCTTTCTAAGTACATGTTCACAATTCTATAAGTATAGCTATTTTCTTTCAAAATTGTTATGTGTTTAGTAACTTCATATTACCAATTTGTGTTTATTTTGTAGAGTTTATGCTCTAAGTGTTTATTGTAATAGTGAATGAACATGTATGCTATTATCATGTTGGTTATGTACATTGTTTGTTCAACTGCTCTTCTATAAGGCTAAGTAGTGAGTAATATTTTCTCCAGTACACTTTCATCTTGATTGTTGTACTTCCTGCCAAGTTCAAAGTGGAATTATCTTCCTCTTACAATGATTGTCTTAAGTTAAAATAAAGACTTTACAGAGTAGTAAATCAAAAAAGTAAATTTATACAACTATAAAAAATATACTACTCAAGGTTTGCTAAGCACCAAGTTTTCCACATAGCATCATACATTCTACATCATATAATGTTATGATACCTACATTGTAAATCGTGTAGTAATGTATCGAGAGTATACCCTGTGTACACATAACCTTGAATGACAGGCCATTTCCACATGCAAGTAGTGCAAACAAGGTGACCCTGTATTTTGATAGTCTTAATTAGACACATACCGACACATGTAGGGTGTTCATTCTTCATTTTCCATTGAAATATTGAACATTTAAGATTGAATAATGGCAAATGCAAATGTTAGAAGGCATTTATCAGACGCAGAGTTGTGGCGGGCAGTTGGTATCTCGACATCGTGAGGTTGGTGAGGTGTTTGGTGTGGACCATATGGTTATCACCCAAACCTGGGCGAGGTTCCAACAGCATGGTACATCTGTTAGACGACATGGTGGTGGCAGAACAAGGGTGACTACTGAGGATGAGGATCGTTTTCTGCTCATCCAGGCAAGAAGAAACCTTTTTGCAGCTGCAAACCAGCTTCGTTCTGACCTTCAAAATGCTTCAGGGGTGCATGTGTCAACACAAACTATACGTACATGTTTGCATGAGAGTGGTTTGCAATCGAGGAGACCATATATATGGATCCCACTGTCTAGAGACCACTGCCGGCTCCAATATGATAGGGCCATGAACCATGTTGGTTGGAGCAAGATGGACTGGCGGCCTGTCCTCTTCACTGACGAGTCAAGGTACTGCCTGGATTACACAGAAAGGCATGCCAGAGAATGGCGAAGGCCAGGGGAACAGTTCCATACAGCAAGCATTGCAGAACACGAGTACTATGGTGGAGGATCAATAATGGTCTGGGGTGGAATCAGCTGGGATGGACATACTGACCTCATCAACAGAGGCACATTGACTGCCTAGCTGTAACAAGATGAGATCCTCAACACCCAGGTAAGGTTGTATGCTGGTGCAATTGGTAATGTGGTCATTTTGATGGATGATAATGTCCGCCGCCATACAGCCAATGTCGTCTCAGAGTACTTGGAAAGACAGGGTATCACTAGTTTGGACTGGCCGGCCCGATCCACAGATTTAATCTAATGAGCATGTATAGAATGAGCTACAGGTCCATATTTCAGCCCATCAGGTCCAGCCAAGAAGCACCCAAGAGTTTTGTGCCGCCCTTGCTGACAAGTGGAATACCATCCCACAAGCCTTCCTAAGAATCCTGAAATGGAGTATGCAACGACAGTGCCAAGCTGTCATTGCCAACACTGGGTTACAAACTCGCTATTAAAGCAAAATTTGTTATGAGTTTTTCACAAATTTTACCATATCCGTCTAAAACACAATTTCATTACAATCATAACAAATCAACATGACAACACATTACAATCGGTAACAAATTCCTTAATGATGTTTATAAATAAGAACTGAAATAAATCTAATATTTGACATACAACATAAGATAGGTACAAAAATACTCTTGGTGCTTAGCAAATTTTGAGTAGCATATTATTAAATAGTGACTAATATTAAACAAATCAAATAAAAAAATCCTAGTTTACAGTATTTACAACCATAAAATTATTTGATAACTTTACCTGCTTTTTGCGGAGTCCATGTCTAAAGTAACTTTACCAAGAGCTTTTTTCAGTTTGCCTATATGTGGAATTTCATTCTGTAAAATATTAATGAAATAGAAATGAACAGTTTGGGACAATAAAAAGCTGATCTTAACATCAAGCAGAAAAGGGGTGGGTGTGAATAAAACTTATTACAATCATCTAGAGTGATAGTATAACCTTTACCTTTTTTATTACTATGAAGAAAATCTAAACAATATTCAAACAATTATTTTTAAAGTGTATAATATAAATGATAATGCACATTTGTGGTGTCAAGATTCAAGCAATAAAGTGAGGAATACTGAAAAATCAAAACCAAAAAATTGATCCAGTGTTCTGGTATTTCATCGGTTAAAAATGACGGTATTTTCTTCATACTAAATCATTTATCAATTCCTCCTGACAATGCTAATAATTGTAAATAAACTTGTCCATTTTTCAATCTGGACAAGGGTTAATATTAAAATAAGTACTGAGTCACTGACTGAATACTGGACATGCATTATTGAATTCATTTTGCTTCTTTGTTTAAATTACTTTAAGTGGTTTGGTCAGTTTTTAAATAAAGTATCATCAAATGACAAAATGTTTCACTACAGACTACAGATTTATATATTTACATGAAACTTGATGCCATTATACCATCATATCAAGTTTTGGCACTTTTATTCTGCTATAATGTTAAACTGTTGTAGCATTTTGATATAAATTGGAACGAAAAATGGCAGGATTTATTAGTTATTACCTCTACAATAGCTTGCAATGGTTCAAGTACATTTTTCTCAACATCCAGTTCATATTGTAGATGTTGTTGAGCTAGTGAATTCTGACAATCTCCACACATCTGATACATCTGTCTGTAAAATCAATATAACAAATGTATTATCAACATTCTATACATAATGTTCCATAACAAAAGGACATGTGCATATAAACAATCATAGTATTTTTACACTACAATTATCATAATTTCTTTTCTTTGGTTATATAAGTGACTTCACAATTTTTTTTATCAATGAATTAAGCTGTTGAGGAGGAGAGCCATCAATGCATTATTTGCAGTATAGGCAAGAACCTGGTAAAAACCACTGACCTAGGCAACAGTGTACTACTAGTAGTTGTATCACAGTAAAAATAAAATCAATTGTATACAGTTAATTCAAAATATCTTAATAATTACCAAATTAATAGACTACAAATTCATATTCATTAATCAAAATATTGTGATTATAAACAAATTTTAAGTAATCAATAACTTGAAAGATCTTTGAAAAAGGACATACCCCATAATGCATTCTGTTCCTAAATAAGAAGCTGACTCGATCATACTGTGCCCAAGACCAGCTTCAGGCATCTTTTTCTACAAAATTTAAATCAGATAATGAGAAAATCATTTCTATATGATAGATAAATACTCAACAAGCAAACGTTTTAAATTGATATCACCTGTCATATGATATAAAACTTCTTAGTATCATATCATTTATGTACAATGTATGTTATTTCAAATATAAATGAAAAGTACCTATATGTAGATACTTATAATGTTACAAAACTCATAATTGGGCAAAATCATGCAAAATACAAAAATTGTTGTTGGCAACATTTTGACTTATTATAAGTGCATTAAAATACAATTATAACATTGAGAAAAGAGATAAGACACTTCCTGCTGTTAACATTAAATGGAAATGGATCAGTCTTGAACAATATCTCTCTTTTTTCCCCTTTTTTAAAAAAAATATTTTTTTTTGCTATGCTCAAATCATCTTGTCATTTACTATGTGCAAACTATAACATTTTTTTCTATGAAAATTGAAATGCATACATAAAAGAGACAGATTTAGTTTCAAAAGGAAGTAAAACTTAAAACTGTAACAACTAAGATTGAACCTTGAGAGAGTTATAGAAACAATGAATGTATGTATACTGTCTATGTGAACAGCTGTTGTTTGATGAGTCATCAAAAACTTTCTTGTTATACGTCATTATACTGAACTTGTACCATTATACATGTATAATTTGACATGCAGGTTTAATATATCACATTTATGTCATTTAAACATTTGTATTATTAGGTTAAATATATACTTTTTATGTATGACAGTCCTGTATTAATAGTATATAACTAAAAGTATGTTTATTTTGCATGTCTTACCCTAGGGCATACAGTGTATGATAATTTTACTAATAGATAACATAAAATTAAAATAAATTACATCATACAAAGCTTAATGAATATAAGAGGAAAAAATATTTTTCATATAAAACTTCTCTGAATTTATAAAGTATTTTCATAAAATATCCAGTAAATCACTGAAATTCAAAGAAACAGTCATAAAACAGCAATTAATATAACAAATTGATAAAATACAGTTCATAACAACCCTGAAAAAAGGCAATAAATTATTGATAAAGTAAAAAGAACATACAAGTCTTTTTTCTGGGTCACTAGTACCAGCTCCCAGAAGGCTGGTTCCCAGTTTCTTGACTGTGTTTGATGAAACATGTTTCACTAGCTCAACTTTTTTCTCCGAGGTCTGAAGATCATCTGATAACACCTCAGTTTTCTCAACCCTGAAATATGATAAAGATATTTCAACCCCTGCTTCTGAAGAACAACAAAGATTTAAAGACAAACACATGTACATGTATATATAGTTGTTATTTTAAAAAAAAAAAGGAAGAGAAAGAACAGAGAAGCACTACTTTAAGTAACATTTTCATTCTTGAAGTTAAGATAATTTTCCATAGTAAAAATAGTGTGTCTTAAAGTGTTCAAGCATGTCATATGCAAATCTGTATCACAGTCTAAAAATTCTTTCAAAACAATTTTAACTTGACAGTTTAGTTATTTACCATTAATAAAAACAAGAAGCAGAAAATAAAATTATGCCAAAGACTGACCTCCCAATTTTTTTTTTAAAAATCCTATAACTTTTTTTTTTATATCATCTGACAAGGATTTAAAAATACATTTGTTAATTGTCTCATCCCATATACAAAGTAATTTAAATGTTTGTTAGAATAGACACCCACTGACTAAAGCTGGTAATGTTCAAACATGTTCATTTACAATGTATTAAGCATTGTCAAATATCCATATAAAGTCAGTGAAAAAAAGAAGTAACTTACAAACAATGAAAATGAGTATATAGAACATTGTAGAGACTGAGTACTGGTTAACATTTTACTTCTTATTTTTTCATACAAGAATCAAAATTTTGTCAAAATTGAGTTTTATACTGGTATCATATCACACAGAAACTAACAATCTAAAATTGTTTCAAGATATTTATTTCTATGCAATAACTCATTCTACAAAATAAACAAAACACTTCATGGTAAATCAAATGGTTTTACCATTTTTTTTCAATAATCAATCACATGGGGGACCTAGTACTATGTAATATAAGAGCAGGACAGACACTGATGATAAAGCTGAATTTGATAATCCTTTTAATATTTTTTTTCTAGACCTTAACTTTTTGTTCAACCAAAATGACTTTATAATAAATGAGGTAGGAACACTTTCGTTTGTTTGCTTCTTTTCCCAAAAAGAAGTATATTTGTATCTAATAATACACTAAAATTTTATTGTGTTAAATAATAATACATGCATACTATTTTTAATACTTGCAAATTGCCATATGACATTGTATGTGTTTGACTCTTTTGTTGTTTTGATTTTATAATACAAGTACAAAATACAAAATGTATATATTTTTGGCATTTAACCGGCAGTTTTTTTTTCCAATACTTCAACACCATTGTAAAAAAATTAAACCATTTATTGAAGATTACAAAAACAAGTATAACTACAGCACAAAATATTTGTTAATAATAAATGCATGAAGCTTAGAAAACAAACTTTACAGCAAAAGCAACATTATTAAATTTGTTTATGATACAGGAATTACGTGCACATGATAAAGTTCCTACCCTGCTACAATGATAACTGATATAGCTTTTCATCATGCTCAACAAATCTTTTAAGAGCACTCAAGAAAATTATCTTATCATCATGATCTTCATATCTTTATCCTTTCCATTTCAGATAACAAGGAACATTTTGCTACAGATGGCTTTTAACATGACAATTATAGCAAGTTGAAAAAAAACTACATGTTAATATAAATTGTTTGATAATAATGTCTATGTAAGTAACTTAGTAAGTAAGTAAATTCTTTATTATAGTGACCTGTGTTACACGTATATACATACACAAAAATACACAAAGATGAACACCCAGCCCATAGGACCTATAAGTCACCCAAACAAAAAATCATAATCTGAGCATGTGTAAATGTATCATCATGTAAAATATAAGATCTATTAGACAAGCTGACAGCAAGTGGAGAAAAAACTGGACCTTTGAATACATTATATATGTATATTTATTTGAGGTGAATATGGTAGGAGACGAGAGCTGTCAGCTGTTGATAGGACAGCATATTTGACTATATTTAGTACTTGATAGTAAAACAAGAGCCTGGATAATGTAATGTAGAATGGATAATGCAGAATTTTCTAAGTTAAGAAAATCTTCAGTAAATTTATGTTTAGATAATTTATAAGAAGCACTGCAGAACTTATTATTTCAAATGCTAAAGAAATGACAGAATCTACAACTGTGCATTAACTAGCATCTTTCATACACAAATCAGCAAATATTCTAGAACATATACATGTACTTTGACAATTTTCACAATTTGATTTATCATGCATTTAATTTCAGTAAATCTCAGGACATGTGGTTGATTTTGACCTCAGTGTCATGATACCCACAAATAAGATGGCCACTATGTATACATGATACAATAAATACACTGTTTGTCATCAGATTTTTGACAGGAAGATTTGTAAGCCATTTCCTTCTATATAAAATAAAAACAATAATTAGAGGGTCATGGGCAAATTCAAAACTCCACAATACATGTGATCTGTGTTATGCAATTCACAAATATCTAAGGCGCAAGGCTAAGGCTAATAGTTTGTGTTAAACAGATTGATTATGTTCAAAAATGTATTGACTTCAAAAAAACTAATAATTGTATTATATACTGCCAAATATTCAACCGAGATCTACCATTATATTTTATGTCATTTAAAATAAGCAAAATATCGTTTTTTTTAAAGATTTTAATGGCATTTTGCAAGGCAAATTATCCATATTTCATTCTCTTTAAGAAAAATAACATGTAACTCACTTGCAGTGTTGCTTTTGACTACAAATCATAATTTGATCAATTATGGTAGTGGATATATGTTATATAGTTTCTTTGTTCTGTCTTTTTCATAGTTAAGCATATTTGCAAAGTACAAAATGAGATCAATCTGGATAATTACAATTGTGCTTAACAAAGTGTATGAAGTTTGTCCTTATAATTACTATTCTAAATCTTAATAGCAGTCTTTAGTGTCTTGTGCATGAAATGATCTATCTTCACAAAATTTCCACTAAGTTTTGCCTACTTTGGCCCTATGAATTCAGACAAGATACTGTTTATGGAAAAAATTATAAAGGTCCAACATGCTATGTGTATGTACAATGAACATCAAAATTAAAGTACATGTAATAGATAGATAGTAGATAGATAGATAGATTCTAATGGATAAGACTGACATATGATATCATAGAATACAATGCACATTGTAAGCAATTTAAGGTAAGAGAAATGAGATGGAATCATTATTTAGGAATTCTTACTAGTACTACTAAGGCAATGTTAGACATAAAATATCAATTCTGCAGGCCTTCAGATTTCTGACAAGACAATTGTCACAGATTTTATATAGAAATAAACCTAGTGACCAATTTTAGTCTCTAGACAGTGATTTTTGCAAAGTTTAATCAGGCTAAACACTCATTTTTCAAGTTAGTATGAAGTTCAGATAAAATAATTAATCATCTTTTCATACATGTATAAGAATTCACCCATTCTTAAATAGTGTAATTTTATCCTTTGAATAGCTTGTTCCTTTATTTTCTAACACAACAAGTCCTTACACCGGGCATATCATCAGTCAAGCCAAAAGAGATTGAGAAATATGGAAGATTTCATTTTTATAAATCTCTGTAAAATATCCACAGAGTGTAATCTAATAACCATAGTAAGTAAATTATGAAGCAAGATAATTGCATGTTAAATGTACTACAGTGTACATGGAGAGAGATGAGGAAACAGGAATAAATTATAGGTAATCTCCCTATTCAAATACCCAGGAGCGACTGGGACCATTTCATAGCTGCAAAACTTCTTTCAAATTCAGTGTGCCCATACCATGTGACTATGACATCACTTTTTGGTATGGTAAAATAGCAAGCAGAAATTCTAAATAAACCAGTAAATTCAAATGGTGTTATATTTTGATAGTGAATGTGTATATCAAGTTTATTATATGTCAATTTCTTTGATAGTTATTGAGAAAATGTACCTTAACAAACAGATTAACCAGGGCTAAAGTTCAAAAGGGGGGCATAACTTTGGAAAAATTAATTTAAATATTATCTGCCCGCTGAAATGTTTAAAACAGTAATTTTGAAGTGAATAGCTTTATAGTTTCTGAGAAAATGGACCTTAAAACTAAAATAAAGAAAAGGTTAATCAATGTCAACGTATATGGCATGCAGGTCCAGGAAAGTTCCATTAACAGATTCATATACAAATTGTCATTTTTGTGTCAATTTTGTGTTCGACATATATTAGCTATGCACATCATAGGTAAAACCTTATTTTATAAATAATAATATTATATCATATGATATTTATTTTTCATAATTTTGACATTGCATTTACAAAAACAACAAATAATAACTGACAAAGCAATAAGCAAATTGTATTCCATCAAACAGACACTTGGATTGTAGACCCTGGCCCTTCTTTCCCTGAATATTAAAAATTAAATCATTTTTTTTTTGCAAGCACTAGTCTTAAATTTGTTTTTAATGATATTATTATTAGTATTTACTATTATAACATGGTTTAGTGAAAGCGAGCTTCAATGTGTAGACATAATTGACCTAAATGAATTTGAAGTATTCATGTTATTACATGCCTTTTCTTTCTAGTGTCTATCAATCAATATGTTATTGTCTGATCATACATTTCTTTCAAGCTTTGCACATTCAATATTAACTTTACCACACTGTGTCACATGTTTGGTTATGAAATCATGACAAATTTGCTGGTTCTTGCAATATAGCAGAAACTCATAGGAAATCCGTAATGTTTTTTGTTTTGTATTTAATTACTTGCGCAGAGGCCTTAGCCTCTTGCTTTTATGGGGAAAAAAATACTAGATGGGAAGTAAAAAAGCTGGTGTAAGTTCAGATTTTTTGGAAAAACTGCATGATTTTAAGAAAATTTCCATTGGGAATCTTGCAGCCTTTTAAATTTTATAGGTGTCATTTATCATACATGCCATAATTTTTAGACTCATTTCCGGGACACTTTTCATTTGGTGGTGGGGCATTGATCAGCAAACGTATTTTTTTTAAATTTACATAGTGGCATATAACCTATATAACCGGTAGTTACATTTTGCAAATTTAATGACATCATAAACAAAAGACAAAATGTCAATAATTATTAACAGTTTTTCTATCTTTTTTAGTATTTAGGCATCGTAAATTCAATCAGTCACAGAATAGTATAAAGCTATGTTAAGCAAGGACAATTAGCCTAGTCGTTTACCTGAAACATTCGCTGAATCTTGTAGATTTCATCACCTCATATTTAGCGGTAATTTTCACGGTGTTTGACCACTAATAAAACTAAATTTGTGCTGGCCTGTTGTTAATTACAGTATATGACACCTTCGCTCATGAAGCCCCAGGGGGTAAATAATTAATCTTTTAATTGATCAAAATTATTGCCGATAACAGTTTGTTGGAAGGGGCACATAGATATACCAATCAAAGGATTAGTGTCACCATTGCAATGTGGTAAGGGGATAATCGTTTGTTATAAGCGTTCTAGACTAGTTTATAAAAACTTGACAATAAAATTATATAAAAAGGTAAAATTTCTTGCATCAAAGTAGATTATTTTAGATCTTTTTTTACCGGGACACAAAACATCTCCGGGACAGACACCTTATTTCCGGGACTTTACCGGACATCCAGGACGTTATGGCATGTATGCATTTATATATGGTGAAAAGTCACTGGAAACAAAAAACTAAATGTATCAAACAGTATCAATTTGGAATGTATAGTATCACCATTTCTCATTTGCAAGCAGATAAGGTAATCAAAATAAAATGTATCCAGACAGGGCATTTTTTGTCAAAATTGTGAAGGGGCCTGGGCCTGTTCATTTTGTGAAAAAAGCGCGATATGTCATAAATTTGTGAAAAATAAAATGACATATAACCAGGCATTTCACGACATTTTGAAACCAGAACTGTTTGATTATAATTTCTGACCTGTGTAAAATCTGCTTCAAGTTGGTTAATTTACCCGCACGTGTATATTTAAAAAAAAATTCAAATTAAAAAAAATTAAAAAAAATATATAGAATTCTATACCTATCAATGAAATTTTCAGTGTCAGTTCTAGTTAGGCGCCGCCATTTACAATGTAACTCAATGATAAAAGGCGGTGTATTCCGATTACGGATTAAATCTCAACTTTTCGGATTAATAATAATCGTCGAGTGTTCCGAGTGAAAACGGAAGTGGGTACATATAATACCGAATGACACCTTTAAAACGGAAAAATGAAAGGATTTTTTTACCGACTTCCCCGTTCATAGGCTTTGCCTAATTTCATATTAACATTATGTTATTTTGGGTATACTAATAGTTTCATATGAATAAATAGTATTTTATTGCAACTATATTAATTATTTCACATAAAGAATATTACAACTTAAGTTCAGGATATGTGACCAGGCTGTAAAAATATGCAAAAATAACGAGACGTATGGTTAGTAAAATAAATTTAGCCTTGATGTATATCATTATGTGCGGATCAAGAAAGAGAGCGACTCGCATTTAACAGAATCTCTGTTCTATTAGATTATCAACATTAGGTTATTTGTTAAAACAGTTATAAATATCAAGATTTTAAATAAGCTAGATTTATTGACACCCATTGGCAAAAATTAAGTGAATAATCATATCAATCTAAGTGTACGATGCTTACTTGGTACAAAAAGAAAAAAATCGAGATACAAAAAGAAAAACAAACAGTGCCCCACCTTCCTAAATTCTGATCTGCAATTTGTTTCACTCTCAGAAAATTCTTGCGTAAGTTTTCCTTTTTGAACATTTTTATTGATCCTTTTCAACTAAATCCACTATTAAAAATTATCCAGCATCTTCTCAGATGTCAAAAAAATTGGATAAATTCTTCCGGAATCATAATCGATGAAAAATGATTCCTGACTTGTTCCCCCGGAAGTAGAAAACAGTAGCCGGAAACATTTTTCACCAACCCTTGATGTAACAACATCATTGATTGGTTCATTATGATTGGATATATTAAGAAAGCCAATCAAAAGGCATAATCTTTAAGTAGTGAAAAAATGGCTGACATAGTCGAAAACGTGTTGCAAGAAGCAGCTGCTAAAGAGGCAAAATATAAAACGACAGAAGTTCACAAAGATATAGATCTCGATATAGATGAAGGGAATCTTATGACTTCAGATTCTAATCCAATAGATTTAAAAAGTTTCCGGTAGTATATATTATTTAAACTAAAACGATAATTGTCATATGATTTCGCGACAAGATTTGTAACAAAAAAATAGATTTTGAGCATAGTTTGCATGATTTCACTACATTTTGGTCGTCAGTTTCTATGTCAATTATAATATGAAAAGGGCAAAGACTCAAAGCGAGCTCCATTTGCTTTTAACGTGAAAAAGTATAAAATAATTGTTCTTTTTTTTTTTACATTTTCCGTTTTAAAATTGCCATTTGGTATAATTTATATACACTGCTTCCATTTATTCTGGTTCCCTGTCGTATTATTGTTTGCAGGGCACCAGTCTACGATTCCGTTTTCAATTAGAACACCTCAGCTTTTATTGTTATCTTGTAATTCGAAAAGTTGCGATGTGTCGATTCGGTACTTTGGATGAAAGTTTTCAAAACCATCACTATCTAGCAGGTACCGTAAAGCTCCCTTTGTGAGCAGCCCCTTTGGGCCAGCTCCACGAACTCTCTATTATTATTTTAATGCCATATCTCAAAAGGATGCCCTTTCTATTTTTCTTGGCACTGCTATAGCTGTACAACAACAACAACACAAACTTTATTAAGCTCAATCCATGATAACAAGCATGTGAGCATACAGCGAATAATACAAACAAAAATACCTTGTGAGGTCACATGACAGATTCTTTGCTTAACGGGGTTGACAAAAGTGATAGTGTGTTACTCCATTTATTTTTTTGAAAAGGACTATAAATTCCGTATGGACACTGTATCATAAGTAATGATACTGAATTCATTTGCTATTACATATACAGAGTCTGCTGACACTTTTAGTAAAGTAGTGAATCAGCACCAATGTGCTTTAATCTTTGAATGAGAAAATTTGGAGAAAACAAACCAAATATTCAGAAGCTACTCAGGGGTGCGTAATTACTGTGCCCGACTTGTTGACTCAGGACTTTTTGCCGGTGGACAAGTGGATTTTCACGAAGCTGTTGTCCGCAGACAAGTGAAATTTTTTAGTAAATAAAAAAAATGCAGAAATTCAAACTGTACTTGATCGTGAATGTAAAATTAATTCCATAAAAGTGTTTGTTAATCCGTGTTTACAATGCGTAAAATTTATCTGTACACCATCTGCAACAGCACAAATAAATCTGTACTTTACAATGCTATTTAACCCCGTATGAGGCCTCTCCCTTCTATTGGAAAACAAGCTTGGCAATTGGTTGTATTGAGTCAACCAAACGGTGCCTTAGTAAATAATGCGCAGCATCATATATTCAGTGATTCAATTATTTTGATACAAAAATTAAAAAATGGACTAATTTTTGTTAGGTCTGAAAATAAACTGAAAAGCATAAATCAAAAGTGCAGAGAGACAACGAATATGACCGCAAACGCATACATGTGTTTAAACTTTAAAGATATTTTATATTCGCTCTGAAAAGACGATCATTCAGCCTAACAGACTTGTCATGTTTGCGAATGTTCCTAAGGCCTTGGCCGTTTATGTAGGAAAATCATTAATAAGAAAGGACACTCTTACATCACATCAAATGTCGTTTAAATGTGTAATGTGCGTCTTAATACAAGTTTTAGCAAAACCCCAGTAAGCAAGGACCCATTGGTTAAATAAGGCCATTGTAATAAACTTTTTTTACTGTTTATTCGGGCAAGTGAACTTTAGCTGCAGACAAGTAGAAAATTTTAGTCCCACTTGTAAGTGGAAAAATTCCAAAATACCACACCCCTGCTACTATTTTAGTTTTACAACTTTTGATAATTGTTTATTGTAGAACTTGTGATAAGGAAGATACTGTTCTCTTAGATACATCTATACCCAGTTGCTAAGTTTGAATGCATCCAGATAAAGACTCCAGTCATTGTAAGATGTCTTTAAATGGTTAATTAGTACCCTGTATTTTCATCTATTTTCAGATCAAACAAGGAAAAGTTTCTAAAAGATTTATCAAGAGATAATACACAGATTCTAGTAAATAGCATATGGAAGGTAAATTAGATGCTTATTCTGTTAATTTTATAATTATGTAATTAACCTGAATGTTACAAATTTCTTAAATGTCATGCTTCCATTTTATGCATCCTGGTCAGTCTGCAGAGATCTGGCTCTTTACTGGTGGGCTGTGGTGGCACAGATGTATCACTTTTGATTCCAGCTAGGTTAAAAAATAATAACATGTAGCAAACTTACAATGCTCATATTGTTTGAAAATGCAATTTATTTTATGATTTTTGTGCCATTTAAAAACGTCAGAAATCAACCTGTTCTTGTAGTTGTATATGTCATTTAATTTATAATATTCTTACTTGAAAAGTAACCAGTATTAAGGTCTTTGTATGCAAATCAATTCTTGAATAAGGGTTACATAAACTGGTTTTATCAGTGATCTGACATAAAATCTGCTGAAATACTAGCTACCTTGCTCTATCTACCACTTGACGTTGTAACACTACAACTTACCTGAGACTGGCCCTGCTGTTATTTCTACATCATGTACATGTATTATTGTTGTCATTGCAGCTCCCAACACAGAGAGTAGAAAACATTGTTGCAGCACAGGTAATCATCTTACTCGTATTTCAAAAATTATGCGCTTTATCAAAATTGTAAATTCTGATAATTCTAAATGATGCTGTGCAAGCTGATTATTAACCTATTATTTTATGCTCAGATGTGAGCTTTTCTGTTTAAATGATTTCTGTTGACCATTGTGTGTCATATATTATATATCCACAATTTCTTTGAACATCATATTTTTCTAAACTACATGGTAGGCTTGTTCTACAGAAGTTTTATAAATCATGTCACTAGAGTGAAAATTGGCTCTGTATGGGTCACTTAGACTTAGTTTATGTAAACTTCATTAGGAAAACTCATTTCAGTCTTGTGTGAAAATACAATATCTAGAGCTTAGATATTTGGTATGTGTTACAAAAATATCACCTTTTGGTCCTTTACAAATGTTACATAAATTGTTTATATAGACTTATATAGGAAGAGGTGTTACTACTAGCAGATTACTGGTTTATACCGGGTTGCTATTACCAGCCAAGTGGATAAGATTGTCAACTTTGAACCACTTGCTCCAAATTACTGTGAGTTTGTAACCTTCCACGCAATCAAGCTAGCTTGTAGGATGTAATTGATTCCACTCGGGTGCCTGCTTGAAATATTGCACATGAGGTCCTCCCCCACCAGCAAAGCCAGGGTTTATACAGAATTAAACAAAAATGTTTTATTATTTTCAGTTACCGGATCCAAAAACTGCCATTCCAAGAGAAAAACCAGTAAGTTGCTAAATTTGCTCACATATTGTTGATGAAAAGAAACTACAAATAGTGATTAAATTAGTGGCGTTAGCAGGCTGGAGAGATATAACATTCTCCATTTTCTTTGACTCATGAACAGACTGAATAAATTCAAGTCTGCAATTTTCACCTTAAAACTTGTTTTAATTGCTCACCAGTCTTGAGAGATCTACCATTTTTCAGATTTATTTTAGATAGTAATAAGAGGATATTTTTTCTTTTGAATAAAATATGGAATATATTTTCACGAAACATGATGAAATTCCATATATTTTCGCAAGCTGGAACTGCAAGTGAAAAAATATAGAATTTATCATGTTTAGTGAAAATATACATGTATTCCATTGTTTCCAAAAAAATAACTTGCTTTTAGTTTTGACTTTGCCCACTCACATATTTATTTTTCATAATTGTTTTTTTAACAAATACAATATATATGGCTGATATAGCACCATAAAGTAAATTTAAAAAAAAACTATAATTCAGGGATCATGAAACCGATTACCTTTAAAGTCTGAGTCTGTAATTTCTAACTTTTTGTTTTCTCTATTCTTGAATGACCTCCCCTTTCCATAATTATTAGTCAACACTGTGAGAGGAAGCTATAAATACATGTAGAATGTGCTTGTCTATGCATATGGATTATGATAATCAGGGTTCTCACTAGGACTTTATAACATGGAGTCCATGGACTCCCAACGCTGAAAAAGTTGGAGTCCAAAAGCGCATCGCAATTAATATGTTAATTTACAGATTAGTCATTCAATGCTCACAATAGCATTGATGATATTTTGAATCTTCAAGAGACTTTCAAAGTTTATAGTTATTCAAAACAAACTCTGAACTACATAGTATAATTATTGTTTTGTTGTTAATATTTATTATAAAATTATTTCATTATAATGCATCAACACATGAAAATCGTTTTGTTTTTTTCACTTCTATACCAAATCAAATTTTATTCTGGTTAAATAAGTCCACTCTAAAGACAAAAAGTTTATATTTGTAAAAAAAAACGTAAATGTATATAGGCAGAGTTTAGCGGAATGAATAGGAAAATCGTTATTAATGAGATGATGAAAATAAATTAGTAATCCAAGAGTAAGTTGTAGGGTAGATTTTAAGAGTATTTTTGTATTAAGTCCCTATCTATTCACATTAAAAGTTTCATATTTATATAAACAGGTTCCTAAAGAAAAGACATTGACTAAATGGGAAAAGTATGCCAAACTGAAGGGTATACAAAACAAGAAGAAGTCACGCATGGTCTGGGATGAACCATCACAGGTATAACTGTTAAACAGTATTGTATATGTCACACTGACAACTTGGTATAGGATTAATCTGAATCCCTTTAAACATTTAATCAGTGAATTGTAAGAAAGGTGATACATAGATATATTTTATAGTTACTTTAACTGGAATAATAGTATCATATTTTGAATGATTATGAGGTGAATATCACATTAGCCAGGTTAATAGAACTTGAATATTTACAAGAATCTTTATACAATAAATGCTTAAATAACTGTATCTATGAGTGCGCTAATATCTGTTTAACTTCTTCAAAAAGGGTGTCTGTAAATGGCATATTATCATTCAGTGTCATTTTCATCAAAGAATTTACCATTGTCACAATGAATGTTAGTATGCTTATGTCTCCATGAACTTCATGTAGTAGGCTTTACTAACAGAATTGATACCTAATCCAAATGCAGGATGAACATATAAATTTTATTGCTGACTGCTTACTTCTTAATTTTCCTGCTTTGCAACTCTAGATCTTTTAAAGAGGAGCTGTAGGTTAAAACAGGTATGCCATTGATGTGTTTCTGATTTATAGATTTGCAAAAATTATATTGTGATCACTGGAGTTCAGGGCGTGCAGAAAGACCACATGATCATAGTATGATTTATGCAGACCTGTTAATCATTTAAGTGCAATGGTATATCTTTTAGTAAGAATTTCATTTGGTATATTTTCATAGTTGTCTGAGATTTTTTATTTATTAGAGATCATGACTGCTAGGGTGTACAGAAATCAATGAAAATCATCTTTGTTAAATCAGTTGGTCAGATTTGATAGAATTAGAAAAAAAAATCAAAATTACCAGATAGAGTTGTGTTTTGCCATAAAGTTAATAGAATTTCTATTTCAAAAATCTTTGTAAATATTCCTATAAAGATTGGTGAGTAGTAAAGTGCCATGATGGTTTGTTTAAAGCTTGCCACCTTGTCTTGTCTCTGGTTGTCATTTTTTGGCCTGGTTGCACATGTGCAAACCCGGGTTATAGTATGGTGAATGATGGGCGGCGGGTTGGCGGGCAGGCGGGGAAAAACTTACAGTTTTCTCAGCAACTACTTATCACAGCCTCTTGATATTTGGCATACAGCATTGACATGTAGTTCCATATCTTGGGATTTTATTTCAGGTCTGTTGCTCATCCACTTCCTGTTTACCTACTTAGTTAAATTTTCGACATTAATGGTCAGTGGTAAATTTTTTTTTTGTAACATCACAGCATCATGATATTTGGTATACAAATGCAACACGGCCTTTTCTGTCTTTGACCCATTTTTTATGATCTATTTCAGTCCTACAAGCCAAGATGGGGGTATCAGAGGGGGAATGATGATACTAAGGAGTGGGTGGCAGAGATCAAACAAAATGCAGGTATGCCTGGGTTATAAACTTAAAGGGATTTCAGGCAGGTTCAAATTTTGTGTAAGCCAAGTGCTTACTGAAGGTATTCTCTTTAACTTTCATGCATAGTGTCAGGTTCATATTTATAGCTGTCTGACAAAGGCCACTAACTCTTGCATGGATTTTTAAATGGAATTATGCCTCATTTCCATAGCCACAAAAGTTATGCGCGTGAAATGTAACAATATATGTTTGGGATCATATTGTTTTGGACACAGTCCATATTAGACTGTAACAAGCAAGGATTTTTACTGAATTGTTCTTCTTTGAGAACAGGCATCAGTCAGTAATTCTTCTGGAGCGCAATAAATAGTTGAAGCATGGTTCTCAATGAAGAGCTCTTGTTTATATCAATTGAAAAACTAAGTCAATATAATTTAAACATCTTAGGAATATTTCTTTGTGATCCTCTTAAGTTGTTCAGACAATTTCTCTCTATTTAGAACTGTTTATTGCCATGGCAATCAGGAAAAAAAACTTAATGTTAAAAAGCATGGTAAAATCACGGTAAGATTTTGTTGTTATTTCATGGAAAATATCATTGGGTGGCCATCTACTAAGATTGTTCAAATACCAGTAATGTCATGATAAAATGTTTGTATATACATGTACATAAAGCAATGAAATGAAATGATTTCTGTGATACAGATCCAAATGAAGATATATTTGGGAAGAGAAATACTGCTAAAAAAGAAAGAGTGGCAAAGAATGAATTACAGAGATTAAGAAATATTGCACGTTCACAAAAACAGAAAGGTAAATTTTATATATCTTATGTACAGTTGATAAATTGTAGTGTTGAATTCAATTAATTTCTTAAATCTTTTTATATGTTATTATAATTTCTTCTTTTTGAGAAGAGGGTACATATTGTTTTGTGGCATGATGTTGGTTGGTCTGTTTGTCCATCCATTCCGAATTGTTCCTGATCAAGAACTTGAGAACTCATAGCCCATTACCATAAAACTTCATAGGTGTATTGGTCTTGCGAAGAAGATGACCCCTATATGTTTTGGGGTCAAGAGCTCAAAGATCAATGTCACAATAACCTTGTATGTCAAAACTATTTCCGAGCAATAACTGGACAATACATGAGCTCTTTGCCCTCAGACTTCTTAGTTGCTTTGATCTTGGCAAAATTATGACCCCTATCACATTAACCTTGACTGTCATAACAAATTCTGACCAATAAGACTTTGAAGCTCAATCTTCATGGAAGCATTGGTCTTTGGCAGTAGATTACCGCTTTTGATTAGAGGGCTGAAAGATAAAGGTCACATTGACTGCCAAAACAGATTTCAAGCAACATTTGAAGTCATTTTATGACCCTAACTGTAGATTTTTGTGATTCAAATATTTCATCAAATATTATGTAAAGCAACAATGTTAAAAAAAATTAAAATAGTTATTGTTAACTGGAAATCTCATTTCTTACAGTACCAGGTGTGGGCTTGACACCTACAGAAGCTCCCAGCAAAGATTATCTGGGTAAAGCCCTGGCAGTTGCCAAGAAATCAACAGCCTCCATTGGTAAATTCACAGAAAATCTACCAAAAGAAAAACCATCAAAATTTTCTGGGAAGAAAAGAAAGGTTGGTATTTGTTTGGATGCAATAAAAAAGACATTTAAGTCAGTACAAATTTTCTGCTGTATTATTATTTATTATTCTGTAACATCACAGGTCACAGAACAAGTAACAATGATGATATAAAATAGGTTGCAAGTTAACAAATGAAAATAGTATTTCCTTAGTTCTGTATAAATAAATTGAGATGTAGACTGTGTGATTATAAACATGTGTATAAAGTTACAGCTAAAATAATGGTAAGGACAATTTAAAACAAATAATAAAAGCTTAGAATAAAAGATCATTCAAGGATTTGTCCTGATTTTCTGTTATATCCAATTTAAACATAAGTACTTATGCCATGTCAAAATCTTACCATACCAAAGGAAGGTTGATAAAAATTTCATTCAGGTGCAATGAATGTCAACATAAATGTTTGAGGATAAATTATAGAATTCACTAAAGAATTTGTTATTTAAAATATAACAAAACAAGCATACTAGAATTTATTAGGAGATACTGTTGTAGAATCAGATATTTATCAGATTTCTTCTCTTTTGAATTGTCAGCCTTGACTAGTTGCTCAGATTAGAACAGGTTCAGTTGCCATATGCTTACTTCTACAGCTGTATATAGTCATCTTGTAATAGAGTTAAATGATTAAAGACATTTTGAATTAAGTCATAGAATCAATATTTAATACTAATTGATTTGAAACTTCAGTTTGAACCAAATCATGGTAATCTGAAACAAGAAGCATCTCGCCAGCTTGAGATACTGAACAACCTTGGTAGTGACAGACCCCTTGTTGACAAAAATCTGGCTGCAAATCTACACAATAAAGAATGGGAAAGTGCAAGGTAATTTTAGTCTTAATATTTATACCTCCTCAAAAGTTGAGAATAAGAATATAGGGTAGATGGAGACAAGATGTGCCCTGTTAGTGTTAAAAGGACATTAAATGGACCTTTACAACTTTCAATTTCTGTCCTTTGTTTGATAAATGAATTTAATTTGTCTGGATCTTATCTTGAAATTATGACAGGGATTGACTACAGACTGTTAATGCACATCTGACTACTTTGAGAAGTGTCGGGGGACTAGAATTATTTCCTTTTTAGCTCACAAGAGCACACTGTGCTGATGGTGAGCTATTGAGATCACTTGATGTCCAGCATCTGTCTGTCTGCACTTACAAAAGTGATAAAAGGGGTTTTTGTACAAGTTGGCATTTTGAGATTCAGACTGTAGAAACTGTGTTAATGAAGTTCTCTTGTTTGAATAATCCATGCACACATTTCTTTTAACAACATCCCCTGATAAACCACTGAGTAAATATCTTTAAAACTAATTATAATTGTTATTTAAGAAGTTCTCTTAAAATTTTGTCCACAAAATTTTATTCCATACAGAACTCAGAAAAACTTGTTTGTTTGATTTTGACAACTTCAGTGATATTATTTCACAAAAGTGATTTTTTGATGGCCATCAAAAGTATGTGATAAGTTTAAAAAAATATAGCCACCAGGGGTAGTGTTTTTTCCTCTATATATGTGTTTTTAAGATAACTTGAAAATCTTCATCTTGTTTGATAAAATGTTAAAGTGATGTATCAGAAAATTTGATTATTTCATTAAGGACAAGATGTATGTTGCAGTGCCAAAAATCAAAGTGATAGAAAAACAGGAGTTCTTTGCAAACTAGCACGAGCTCGCCTTGGGCAGTACAATGTTGCATCACAACAGTATGACTGTTGAAGTAGCGACGCAATTATAATTAATTATAATTAATAAATAATAATAATATACATATTCATACAAATGGATTTATTACAAATACATATGATTCAATATATCACATTAAAATCATTCCGTGATTTGATAATGTAGTATACTGTATTTTGGTTGCGATCTTGTAGAATTATAAATTATAATAATTAATAGATTTAACTATTTTTATATGCCCGAAAGAATTTCAGACATATGTTATACCCCCTGGCGTCCGTCTGTCCGTCCGTCCTTCTGTCCGTCCGTCCGTAAGCAATTTGGTTTCCGGAGCATAACTTAAGTTCCATTTGGCCCACAGTATTTAAACTTCATAGGATGATTGTCCATATTGGGTAGAAGACCCCTTTTGATTTTGGGGTCACAAGGTCAAAAGGTCACGGTCACTATGTCCTTAAAACTGAAAACAGTGTCCGGAGCATAACTTAAGTTCCATTTGGCCGACAGTGTTCAAACTTCATAGGATGATTGTCCATATTAGGTAGAAGACCCCTATTGATTTTGGGGTCACAAGGTCAAAGGTCAAGGTCACTATGACCTTAAAACTGAAAACAGTTTCCGGAGCATAACTTAAGTTCCATTTGGCCCACAGTGATCAAACTTCATAGGATGATTGTCCATATTGGGTAGAAGACCCCTATTGATTTTGCGGTCACAAGGTCAAAGGTCAAGGTCACTATTACTTAGAAATTGAAAACAGTTTCTTGAGCATAACTTAAGTTCCATTTAGCCCACAATATTCAAACTTCATTGGATGATTGTCCATATTGGGTAGAAGACCCCTATTGATTTTGGGGTCACAAGGTCAAGGTCACCATTACCTTAAAACTGAAAACAGTTTTCGGAATATAACTTTAGTATCATTTGGCCTACTGTGTTTAAACTTCATAGTATGATTGTCCATATTGGGTAGAAGACCCCTAATGATTTTGGGGCACAAGGTCAAAGGTCAAGGTCACTTTTACCTTAGAATTGAAAACAGTTTCTGGGGCATAACTTAAAGTTCCATTTAAACCACAATATTGAAACTTCAAAGGAGGATTGTTATTTGAAAGAGGGAATACTTTATTTTACTCCCATGTCTTACAAATGCTTCATCTTTACTAAAAAAAAAAAAATCACTTTCGGGCATATAATGCTCCGCCTAGCGGTGCTCTTGTTTAGGAAAAAGTGGCTGAAAAATTCTCTTAATTTATAAGTGTCATTACATATTGTACTAGTATGTACCAAAAGCAGAATGTCATCAAGCATGTTTGACTATAAATGGTTTTAATGTTCTGTCTACTTGAAAAACATAATTTGCATCATCAAATTAAGATGTTTTAAGATCAAGACTTACTAGTATCAGTCACCAATGAAGTGAAATTTTAGGCATTTTATTAAAACTGTAGTACTTGTTTATGATTGAAACATTTTAAGCATATTCAATTGAAAGTGATTTATTTTAAATCAAAATATTGTAAGCTCCAGAGCGAAATGACTCTTTGTAAAAAAACTATTAGTTAACTTAAACAAATTTAATTTTAAAAACCTTTGTGGTATACCACATTTGTTTCAAGTTATTGGATATTGGATAAGTATCAAGAATCATATGTTGATTTGTGAGTCATACAAATTAAAAGAAGGTTCATGTATGAGGGAAGAGGTAGGTGAATGTGATAGTGCGTTTGCGACCAGCATGGATCCAGACCAGCCTGCGCATCCGCAGTCTGATCAGGATCCATGCTGTTCGCTTACCAACTCTATTTCAAGTAGAGAAACTGATAGCGAATAGCATAGATCCTGATCAGACTGCGCAGGCTGGTCTGGATCAATGCTGGTCGCAATTGAACTATGTTGGTTTTGTCATGACGCGGCTCATTTATTGTTTAAGCTTATTTAACATGTTGAGTTAATTATTGCAGAGCGAAAAGAAGACGAGAAGATCCAGATTCATTTAAGAAAAAAACAACCGGCAAAAGAAGTAACCAGGGCAAGAAAGGAAACTTAAGAAACTTTAAAGGAGGCAGTAAAGGTGGAAAAAGTGGAAGGGGTGGTAGCAAAGGTGGGGGAGGAAAAAAGGGGGGCAAAGGATGATTTTTTTTACTGTTGATATATGCATTGTAAATAAAATTATTAAGAATATTGTTTCTCGTACTGTGATTTGTTATACTAAATGCATTGAAAGTATTTTATGTCAAGCTGATGTTGCTTTTAAACAGGTTACTGAACACATAGGAAAAACACCAGTTTAAATAAGTTGTGTCTTCAAATTAAGGAAACATTTATTTTCCATATTTACTGTTTACCTTAACTGGCATGGATTGCAGGAGGGGAAACAGACAGACTTTTAGGATTTATTTACTTTTGCTTGTTCTGGTATCCATTTTAATGTCATGTTCATTTTATAATGTACTGAGCACTCTATACATAAGAACCCTGTACAAGTAATAGTTGTTTGTCTACTTTAAGTGAACTTGTAGTAGAGTTTGTGGCTAAGGTCTACTGTTGTAAGAATCCAGAAAACTTTTGGTCAAAGGTTAGGTTAGGACAATATAAAAACTTGTAAATTGTTATTCTATAAAAACTTGTAAATTGTTATTCTATAAAAACTTGTAAATTGTTATTGGTGCTTAGATATGAAATATAATTAAATTTGATGGGACAAATGACTTGATTTGTTCATCAGAATGATGAACCCATACATTGAAATATGGCTATTGTATATTATTTTGAGTCTTCCAAGTTGCAAATTACAATATAGTAGCATAGAAATTCAAACAGAAATGAAATATATCAAGTTTCTACTTCAATGACACTGGCATCAAATTGGCATCTCTGTTGACAATCTCAATGTTGACAGTTTATTATACCAGTAAAGTTCTATAAGAAGAGATAATAAATGTTATGGTTTACCATGTATGATATGAGAAATAATTTTAATTTTGTTTGGAGTATATTTATCCTGGTAATTGTTTAATATATCAATCCACTAAATTAACCCAAATGGTTCCGGATAAATATCATATAATAAGCTTTGACCTAAAACCTTTTTAAAAAGTTAAGCTGTATTTACTTTTACTTGTTTGTTGCAAGCTTCAGTTTCATGGGATTTTAATTGACCTTATATTTATTAACAGATTAATACAATATGGTCTATTTATATAGAGGATATTTATTTGTTTTGCATGTAAGATTGAAATATAATTTCACTGAGTGAACACCAGATGCAATATTTTCACGAGTGGCGTAGCCACGAGTGAAAATATAATAGCTGGTGTTCACGAATGAAATATATTTCAATCTTATATGTAAAAACAAATACATTTTCTTTTTATTTCATGCTTTTTGAGTGATTTTAAGTACTTTTTACTGATTTTGCCGCGTAACGTCGTGCATTCTCCTTTGTGACGTCATCACATCATGACGTCACCTCATCAATTTTGAAATATAGTTCTGTTAAATTTCTACAATTTTGTTACATTTATAACATGATGTATGGTGACATCGACTTTCTTTTCCTAAAGAAGCAAAATTTACGCATAACAGCATTTATTTCTGCCTGTTATTCCATTTAGTTATGATTTTCTTTTCATCCGCATTCAGATATAGTCCGGCTACAGTGAATATTATATTTTATAAATTTCACTAGTGGTTTATCAGAATATAATCATCTGATATATTACAATAAAACACTGGAAAGCATGAAATAAAGATAAATGTCTTACTACTAGCCAGGTTTTATTGTTGGGTTTAAGAAAAATATATTATTCTACCAATAAATAGGTAGAAAAGAATATGTTGACCGTCTTAAAAGGTTGCCTTTTTCCCTGCTATTTTAAATTTGATAAAAGTTTGTTATATTGGAAATTTTCTAACAAAAGCATTCATATTTACTGTTTCATTTCGTACCATTAAAGGAAAAGGAATTATCTCATTTGTCAAGAAAATATATATTCTATATCGTTTTATGCTGGAATATATAATTAAATAAAAGTGCATGTACCATTACTTGTAGTGTACATTGTAGTTGGTCTGTTTGGATATTCAGCAAGGACTTAACTTGCATCCCACAATCTTTGTAAGCATATTAATGTTGGCCTGAAGTGAAATCTGGGGGTCCAACTATATGGTAGAATTTCTGGTTGAAAAACATCACAAAACTATATCTAAATCATGATTTTTATTATCACAAACAAGTAAATAAATATTTGTATAACAAATAAGCTACATTAAAAATAGGTAAAGGATAGGAGAATATAGAATGGATAAAAAAATAAATTTAAAAATCTTGACAATATTGATATATAGTTAATATTTGAGAAAACACATAGAATTAATCATAAAACATTTGAACATGTTGACATTTGTGATACATAAAATGCATATAAATATAATACTGTAGATAGAATTTGGTATAAACATAAAATGTACATAATCATAATAATAACGTACATGTGTATTATACATTAAATGTCAGTTACAAGTTTCTTGTTTTGATACAATTATGTTGTTTTAGTCTTTAAATATACAACATGTACAAAAAATCACTACAAGTAGTATGCCTGTATAAAAATAAGTCAAAATATAAGGCACAATAGTATATAAATTTAACACTTGTATAGCTTTTTGGATAATAATAACTATAATTCTGAAATTTATTTCAAATGTATTTAAAAAAAATCTTGTTAATCAGCAGATGATTCATTCAGCACCATTAAATTATGTGGCAGCACAAAAATCTTTAATTTAATGAAGACTAGAATATTTTGTTTACACTTCTTGTATTTAGTATTCGCATTGGTCACCTTCCATTTTTACCAAAAAGACATATTTTGCCTTCCACCATGCTGTGTTATTATATAAAGGGTATAAAATAAAGTACTTTTTTTAACATGAAATCACTATACTTGAGCACATATTTAAAAACAACAGTTACTGGCTGCATTGGCAGAAACTAGGATCAGAACACGGTTTTACAGAAAGAAGTTTCCTAGAGTTTCTGTGAGTGCACATGTAATTAGAACCTAGCTAATGCTTATTGCACTTGTAACATAATCAGTTTTATTTTTCACTTTTTCTTTATGCAATTTGCTGACTAGCTTCAAGCAAAATATGTGCGCATATTTTAATGAAGAAGTGCAGTGAGCAAATGTTTGCTATAAAACTGAAACATGATTTATTTACTTATCACCTTTATCATAAAAATTCCAAAATTCTGTATCCTTGGTATTGCCTTTGTCCCCCCTAACTTGTATCTTCTCTGGTGGGGGAGTTACTGGTGGGGTCTCAAATATAAAGTCTTCTAAAGGCGTTTGTGACTTTGGTTGATCTTTCTTTGGAGCCGTTTTTGGTTTAGGTCTTGGTTGAGGTCTTCTTTCTCTTGTTGTAGGCGCGGGTGCTGTTTTAGTTCTGTCACGTGGTACATCGTCCCAGTTACGCTGAAATTTTGGTGCGTTTTCAAAAATATTGTCCAGTCCCTTTGCCAGCGTTTTCTGTAGAAATATGCATTCCCGCCATTTGCCTGTGTGTAAGCATATAAGGGTCAGTGTGCTATAACAATATCTGACAGTTTTCTTATAAACCAGGAAAATCATGAGTAGGAAAGTGCAAGATGAAAAATCAAAACGAGTGGTACAGATTTGATTGGGTGCGCATGTGCAAAACTAATGTATCCAGCTAACAAAAGGAAGAATAAGAAAACATCAAACTAGCAATATAGGAGACTGTTTGATTAAAAGCAGAAGACTAGAAGATGGGATTAGGAAGCACAAATATAGGCCAAGCATACATCCATGTCGCTAGAGAAAGACTGTAATGGGGACGGATGGTCTAAATTGATGAATAAAATCCCGAATTCTTTACAATGCGTTCAGTCATAGACAGAATAGTTAAACGTTGTAAGCTGCCCCGGATTAATTAAGCTTTTTATGATTTTGATAAAGCTTTATTTCCAACTGGGACGTGAAGAGCTATTGGTTTGACTGACGTTCGGGCTTGCTGGCCAAATATAGAAATAAAACAGGACATGCAAATTAACATATAATTCTAGTGAAAAAAGTTACATGTGATAGGATAAAGCTTAACTGAAAGAAAGAGAGAGAGAGAGAGTTTCCAGGTAAATTGCGACGTTCATTTTGTTTGGTTTTTCTTTTGAAGTGTTTCAATGAAGTACTGCTCCCAAGCTTTAGTCATTCTCTGCCTGAGCACATTGTGTTCTGCCCATTTACCTACAAACACAAAGAAACACGTTAACAAATAAACGCACGCATTAATCAGCCACCCTCTTCGAACGATCAAAACGTGCTACTTTTAAATCGTGAAATTTTAGCGTGCCAAAACAAACAGATCGCCCTTCCAACAGAAGTTCAGATATGAAATTATTTTCTTTAGATAAAATTCGAACGCGGACGAGTATAAGCTCAAAAGAAGGAACAAGTGGATAGTGATAAGATAAACCAAGATAAAGTTAGTAGGGGAAAAACTAGTAATATATATATGTAAACCTGTATAATATTTAATGTAAGTAAAGCTGCTAAACTACGATTGAAATACATGCACACCTTGAAATATCAGCAGTGTCCTGTTTTGCCGATTTATGACGACAGAGCGTCTTTTACTGGATATTTTCTTAAGTTCCACCATTCTCTTTATTTATTCCTCTAAATAACTCAGAACTTAAAAGACATTTTGAAGTAAGAAACTTAATAAAAACAGTACAATGAAACCTTTATTGGATTATATACCCAGGACACCGCCGATACGAGACGTATTTTTATAAAATACATGTATATATATAATATTCTATGAAAGTGATGATTATGCAACTAACATTTAATCAATATAAATCTATTACAAATACTTATAAAATCAAGTTACGTATAAATAATGTGTAATCTATAATTTTACTATTTATATAATGATTTCATTTAAAAGTATGGTACTAATAAAAGTATAGGCTACTTACTGAGTTCATCTTTCTGATATCTCCACTTGTCTGGATCTGGGTTTCTGAACAGATGCACCTGGTCATTGAACGCTGTCTTCGTGGTGCTAATCTTGTGATTCATCGTATACCCTGGCGTCACATTCATACGCATAGAATTACTTAACATTTCATAATCCGGGTTCAACTCTTTGGAGAAAGCTGGAACTACGGACGGTTTGCTCTTTCTTTGAATACTTTCATTTAATTCCTTCTGACTCCTTTGAGTCTTCTCAACAACATCCCTGTCTGATAAAAGTTTGTCACAGACTCGTGAACCATATTGATGTTTTATATTTGGTGGAATGTCTATTGTTGCTTTCTTGGCAGACCGAGCGCTGCCAACGCCCCTTGATGGAGTATATGCAGCCACAGATGCTAAAATACCGTTCATATCTCCAGTTCCATACCCTAGATTTCTCATTTGAACTTCTGTTCTTTCTCGACGTGGAAAATCCATACCTGGTCTTAGAATATCCCCGATATAACTGTAGTTATGAATAGGCGGTTTCTTCCCGTATTTATCTCTGTTGAAACTTTGGTTCGTATTTAAGCCAACAATGTTTATATCCTTTGACCCTTGAATATCCTTCTCAGAGAACCACTGCTGTCGTGGCGTGCCCGGATTGTTTTCGCTAGACAACGGCTCTCTGCTTTTGGAAATATTATATAGGCTTTCTTCCTCTCTTTTCCTCAGTTCGCTTGTATGGTTGGTTAAAAGGCTTTTCTGAGCTTCGTATTCACGCCTGGACTTTTCAAGAACACTTGCACCTAAAAGTTATCATAAAAAAATTGTTTTTACACGTAAATTTATTCTATATTACAATTGTATATACATAACCGAATGTACCAGCTAAATCTAAACAGCACTGCTTTGAGTTAAACAAAACCATAAAATTCAATAGATAAAGGTATTTAAAAGATCTGCTTAACCTATTCAACGATTATCAAGCAGGAAAAGTATAAATAACTACACATCCAACGATTTCCTTTATATCTCTATTTGTACAACTGTCTTAATCAATAAATATTCATTTTACAATTTAAAAACATCAGTATATATATCCGATTACTGTCATAGAACACGAAAAGAATATTTACTAGTATGTGATAAAATCACCGAAACAAAAGACAGCCTTCTTGAAATGAGGTGTGAAGCAATGCTATGATAATATCTGCTATACGAGTTCAATAACTTTATTGTTCTGTATGAATTAGGAAAAGATTCGTCACGTCATTCAAAATATAAAATATGCTAGTGTTTAATGTATCATTTGAAAATACGCTACTACAAATTGCTAAACAAAATACTTTCAGTGGAAATATTAAGCACTTAAAATTTTCAAAGCATGCACGTTTCATTTATTTATATAAACGTTAGCCATGGAAAAGTATGCGAACCATTAAATTAACAAAATTTACATTTTACAAATGTAAAGCAATTGAATATTTTAAACCGCCAATTATTTATGCATATGCTATACATAAAAGAAAGAAACAAACAGAAAAAAAATACAAACAAAGATGTTCAATTTAAACTTAGCGTAAGACGACATATGTACGGTACATGTACATCTATCTACATGCTTCAAAATCGTAATCGATTACACTAAGCAGGCGCGTTGTCTGGGAATAGCTGTTATAAGTGCAAATTATAGACAGTTAAAAAGAACTACAAGTTAAAAACAAAGCTCGCTTAGAACTGGTAAAATGGATGCAGCTGCCCAGTAAAGAGGTCTAAACTGAGACTAGCTTGTAAGGACACGGGTAGGCCATACCACAGACGAATACTTCTGGGGAAAAATGAATAGGAGTGGTATTGTGTCCCTGAATATGGTATTAGGTAGTTCAGGTTTCTAATGGGTGTCAGGTGGTGATGGTCGACCCTCACAAGATTGTGTTGGATTTTGTAGAGAAGGGTAACAAAGCTGATGCTAGGGTTTGCCAATTAAGTTTCTTTGACCTTTTTATTTGAAATTTTGACATTTCTTTTTATAAATCTGAGTGAATTATTTGCTTTTGCTGTTATGTTATTTATGTGATTGGTCCAGGATAAATCTTTACTAATTGTTACGCCTGAATACTTTGCAGCCTCAGTGGATTTTAGTTGCTGCTTGACCATGTAAATTATAGGGGAATGTTACTGGATGTTTCTTGCGGCGGATACTAAGGACTTCACATTTATCTGTGTTAAATTCCATGGACCAATCAGATTCCCAGTTTTCAAGACTGTTGAGATCTTTTTGGAGGGTTTGGGCGTCTTGGGTTGATTTGATTGTTAAATATACTATTGTATCGTCTGCAAATAGCCTGACCTTGCCCTTAACACTATCAGGAAGGTCGTTTATGTAGGATAAGAAAAGGCAAGGTCCCAGGACCGAGCCTTGGGGGACATCAGAGAGAACAGGTAGGTTGTCAGAGTTTTGACCATCAACAACGACCTGTTGGGTGCGACCATATAAAAATGACCTAGTCCATGAGATGACATCTGGGCTAACACCTAGTCTGTGTAGTTTAAGGAGAAGTTTGTAATGGTCGACTTTATCAAATGCTTTGCTGAAGTCCATGACAATGACATCGGTCTGTTGGCATTGCTCTAGATTGTCATGAACTTCCTGGGTGAAACTGATAAGCTGGGTTTCACAGCTATGTTTTGACCTGAAACCATGTTGGAAATTGCTGAGAATATCATGCTTGTCGTAGAAAGACATGATATTGGAGACAAATGTATATGCTCCATTAGCTTAGAGGCAATGCAGGTTAGTGATATAGGCCTAGCTGTAATTACTAGGCTTACATTTTGGGCTTTTCTTATAAACAGGGACAATGACTGCGTGCTTCCAGTCAACAGGGACAGTACCAGATTTTAAGGAAATTTAGCAGATGTGTGTGAGAACTTTGGCAATTTCAGTACGAAGTTCTTTCAATAACCTTGGGGACAGTTGGTCGGGACCAGAGGCTTTTGCTTGGGTTTAAACCTTTGAGAAGTTTCTTTACACCTTCCTCTGTTATGTTGACATTTGGTATTTTTGGATGGTTTTGTGGAGTAAGCAATTGCTTACATGACTGGTTTAGGCTTAATGGTTGGGGGGCGGGAGAAGACAGAGTCAAATTGTTTATTTAGTATGTCTGCCTTCATTTTAGGATCAGTAAAGGTTTGACCATTACTCTTTAAAGGTGCTACTCCACAGTAGAACTTCAATTTCTTTCTGGTTGTGAATCATCAGAGAAAATGACCTTGTCTAAATACAACCAGTATTAGTTCCTTGTTTCTTTTTGTATTTTACCTCTAAGCTTTTTTAATTTACTAAGCAGGTCTAGGGAAGGGATATTAGACTGTTTAATTTTTGAATACAGTCGATCACGTTTCCTGGTTTGGCCAATGATGTGTGGATTCAACCAGGGTTGATCGCGACGTACCTTAGTTCCTCTTTGAGGGGATATGGATTGAACTGGGGCAGGTTAATTCATTCTTAAATAAAATCCAGGCAGAGTTTGAGTCGGTATGATTTTGTTTAAGGAAGGATTGTGCAAATGTGTTGAAGTTGCTTTTTAATTTTGACCAGTCAGCTTTCTTATAACATTTGATTTCTCTTACGGGTTGAATGGGGCGGCCTCTATTAACCTTTAACTCATGGAAAACAATGTCATGATCAGAGGATCCTAGAGGGGGTAGGGTTTTCGTGCTGTGAACTTGACCTGGCATATTTGTTAGGAAGAGATCAAGAGTGTTGCTGCCTCTTGTGGGGAGGTAACCATTTGCGGTAAGTTAAAATTTAGAAGGTTTTACATATGTAAATATTGCTTATGTTTCAGATCACCAACACTGTGGTAGTACTATGGTGTACCTGGAAGCTGTTTCTTGACATCATCGGGCAGTCTGAATTTCTGTCCGGCACCTTTACCTGTTGGTGTTTTTGGCAATTTTACCGAGTGCAGATCGAGTTCACGTGCTGACTTCATACCTTCCTCTGTTTGCATTTCCAATATACTCCCAAACAGGGAAGATTTTGGCATGGCCTCTGTTCTCCTCGCTCGGTGCGAGTCTTGAGCCATTTGGGCTTGCTCAACAAATCCTGTAGCCATCGTCTTAAAAGCTAAAATATGCACAATATAAAACGTGAGGAAAGGAAGCTTGTGAGTGTAATGCGCAGCCGATAATAAGTACATTGAAAGACAGGATACACTGCAAATTCAACACCTATACGTTAAAACAGATATGCACACTAGATAATAATACACATGCACATGTCCACTTCCTTGCGAGGGGTTTGACAGAAAAGGAGGATAGACACAGAAAACTTGGTATATTTCTTGTAATATAGATACAATGTATAAGAATATAAGAAACAAGCACTGTAGTACACCTCTTCTCTGAATTACGTTATTAAATAGATCTACAATAAATATAGCTCTCGTCAATCATCAACTTCTTCAGCGTTAGATGCCTTAGATAAGACTTGAACAAACAAAGTCTTGGTCAATGGTTATAGATTATACATTTATTATGACGATTTACTTGAACAAAATATTGTACTTCTAGGCAATTTCTGATCTGTACTACAGGATGCCTCATATTTACAAATCAATAAAATATCGAAATGAAGTCATACATGCAAAAGTTATTCGATAAAGGTTTATTGCTATCCCAATAGAAGTTTGTATTTTTAGCCCCAATCTTCAAGAAAGGCGAAGAGCCAATCCGTGCAAATTATAGGCCGATTTCCTTAACACGTGATTTATGTAAGTTTATGGAACACATATAGTGTCCTCTTCCATTATCATATATCATTATTTTACCAACCATGACATCCTTTTCCACCTTTAACATAGATTCAGGGGGAAAAGGCCAAGTGTTTGCATAAACGACCTGGTCACCTCAGTATATGAGAAAAAGCAAGTAGATCTGATTCTTTTAGATTTCAGTAAGGTCCGCTTGTTATTACACGATACTGCAATATACATTGCTCTGACGTCTGCAAACCAATTACGTACCCTCTAAAATGACCTAAATCAGTTAGAAAATTGGGAGTTGGAGTAGGATATGGCATTTTACCTCTCCAAGTGTCAAGTTATCCACGACACAAAAAGGATTAAGTATTTTAAAATATTACAAATAGATCAATTTGAAAATGTTAAAAGAAGGACGAGCACCCAATGGACCAAGCTACATGTAGCACCCCTTAAGCTTCGAAAACTGGAACCCAGACGTATAAAAACTAGGTTATTATTTTTCTACAAGATTCGCAATTGTTGCTTTCCCCATCGAAGAATATATGTGACCACCTATCCCGAACATTACGTCATGACCAGCCCACGTGCTAAAGAAGGTTATTCGCACTAACTTCAGACTATTATAAATTTATAGCATTTTGTTTACTTACAAAATCTTCTAATTATTGAATGTTACATAATTTTTCATTGGCTAATATTTTTCTGCTTCACTGATTTGTATATCACTACGCGTACAGCTTTATATAGTCTTCTCGCGGTTTTTTCCTTACAGTTTTGATAGACACGTCTTTGTTCAGTGAAAATTTGAAATTTTTTCATCGGTCTTTACTGTGGCCATCTTGGATTTGATCTTCATTTTGATTTTAGTTTGAAAATTTGAATTTAAAATGTAACATTTGAAGGAACTATATTTTGCCGATGTGAAGTGTCTTTAGAGGAACACTTTATTCTGTGTTTTTTGAAGAACATTTTGTTATTTTATTTGTTAAATATGGCAGATCGTAAATCTGACAGAAATGAAGATAAAGTCATGAATTACAAAGTGTTACATGAAGATGGAACTAGTTCTCCTTCAATTGTCAAACCTGAAACTATCAAGGTTAAACACCAATCTATTGGTAAAAATACAGGAGCTGAAGTTTCATCAGTACAAAACCCCATCGGGAACCTCTCAGCGGGAAAATTGACAACAAATGTAAATTCCACGACGGATAATTTATTATCGACACCGGTTAAGCCTCCTAGCGATCTTGATGAAGAGTCGGGGAAAACAGAAAAACTGAAATTGATGCATAGGTTGCAGGAATTGGACAAGGTCCAATCTCGTTTACAAGAACGGCGGGAGTTGGAGATATTGAGAAAGCAGGTGCAGGAAAGGGAGAGTTATATCGAAACTTTACAACATTCGTTAGGTGAAGGGAGTTCGGATGGTGCGATAGTTCGACCAAAATCAACGATAGCGTCGGGAAAATCGAAGCCCAAATTGGCAGCAAGCTTCGGTAACCCATCGTCCACTGAGATTTCATCAGAAAAAACAGGTATTAACTCTTTGACTATTGATTCATTGCGACAAATGTCTTCTTTGAAGAAAAAAGCAAAAAAAGAATTGTTGAAATTAGGATTGAACGAATCTTCAAACTCTGACAGTTCTGATTCATATGAATCTCAACCTGTATCCACATCGGAAGATGAAGACATCATTGAAGATAACAAGTCCACCAAAAATTATTTGAAGAAAAGTAAAAAGCATAACCATAATAAAAGATCTGGTATAAATGCAAAATCAAGTGATTATGTTGTGAATGAACAAAGATATCCACATTCAAATTTAAGGTTTGATTTTGTGAGTAAAAATGTCACTTTTGATAATATTGAGTTCAATCTGTTTATTGCTGGAGAACTTGAGATTATTTCTTCTGATATAACAACCAATAAAGAAAGAAAAGGTAGATTAGAGTTGTTGAAAAAATTAATGTATTTAAGTAGTTCTTACGAATTCGTTGCAATCAAGTCTTTATACGCAGCAGTTTTACGTGAGATTGAATTAGGTCACATTGTCTGGGGAGATGATTTCCTGTATGTTGAATCCACTGTTTTATCTAGGTATAGGATTAAAACTAGAAATGTTACAGGGGAATCAGGTCAGTTCAGACCCAGATCAAATTTTAATTTTTCACAGGAAAACTTTCCTTCATCAGATGACACTAGAGTTTGGTTTTGTTCTAAATACCAAAGAAACAAATGTTCACAAAAATCTTCCCATGTAACTGTTATCAAAGGCAAAACTCGTTTCGCAAAGCACATTTGCGCTACTTGTTGGCAAACTGATAAAAAAGAATTAAATCACCCTGAATGTTCAACTGCATGTCCACATGCTTCTTGACAGAACAAAGAAAATTTCATATCTTGTTCCATAGATAAAAAAGAAAATGATGCAGTGAACTTATTTTTACCCAAATTTTGTGTTTTTGAACCTACCAATAAAAATCAAACAAAGTGTTTTTGCCAGCATACAAGAAAATGTTCAGTGTGCATAAATTTTAATCAAGAGTTGGTTACCACTTCCACTGATAAAATTGAAATTCATAAATATGTAAAATCATCAAAATTGTATAATTATGAGGGTTGTCAAATTCCAGTTAACACTAAGATTGATATAGAATTTATGAAAACCATGTTAAATGTTACAGTGATTTATTAGTGTGTGATCTACTTAGATATGGTTTTCCTATTGAATTAGAGTTTGATGATATTAGTCAAGAATCAAGGTTATTAACACCTAGAAATATAAAAAATCATTCAGGCGCGAGAGCTTTTCCTTATCATATTGAAAAATATCTCAAAAAGGAAGCTTCTTACGATGCTATTATAGGTCCGTTTAATAAATGTCCTTTTGAAGAGGGTATGGTTATTTCCCCTTTAAATTCAGTTCCCAAATCAACACCAGGTGAACGTAGAGTTATTCTGGATCTTAGTTTTCCAAAGAATGGCAACAGCATTAACCAATTTGTTTCTAAAGAATTTTATTTAGGAAAAAAGGTTGAATTGATATATCCTAAAATAGATGATTTTATTGCTTTAATAAAGACTAAAGGTCCTGGTTGTTTAATGTACAAATTAGATTTGCATCGGGCTTACAGACAAATAAGTATTTGTCCTTCCAGTTATAACTTCCTAGGTGTTAATAACCTTGATTCTTGACTAATATCGTCAAACTCTAATTCACTTCCTTTCTGTGGACTGTATACCATTGGAACTACACCCTGCAGTTGTCCTATTCCCTACCCCAGAGCAGTTCAGTGCAGTCATTGCTAGTGATGAACATGTCTCACCTTAGTTACCCCGCCCAACCCCTGTTTTTATATTCTTTTACATAACTCTTCTTAACTTTCTTGCGATTTCTGACGCGCAGACATCTCTATTTAGGGTTTTGACATAAAACATGTAAGATTCAAAATCCAGTGAACATTTTCTGATCATCACTCTGACAAACCTGAAGGGATCGAAGCATTTTCTTATACTAATGTGAAATATATAAATATATGTTGATTAATGAACATGTATTTTTTTTTTTGGGGGGGGGGTGTTAAACCCTTTCAAAATGAATAAATCATGTATTTAAGTATTACAGATCACTGATCTATCACTGATAGTATTTTGGATTTCCTCTTATATTACACTGCTCTAGCTAGTACTGTACGTACTATACTAGAGCTACTATTTTTATTCGTGTACAACGATAAGTTTGTCTTAATGCGATTTGTTATCGCATGATAACCGTAGGCCCTATATTTTTCATTTGACACTTGAAATGGTCTTTCGTACAATGTCCCATACAGTAGCCTATATCAACATGCATGCCAGATCTGATTAAGAAAACAGTCCCATTTAGCTATATCACGTGAGCAGGTAAATTATAAGGGTTGTGTGAGGCAGGTTTACTAAATTCAACGGGTAACGATAAGAATTTTATACCTTTGCATTGTTGACTTGCTTTTATCCATTCAATAGATCTAACAAACCGTTTTCACTTTCTAAATATGCGCTTGGCAACCTGCCGTTGTTACTGACGCAAATGAAACCGGAAATTTGTACTTTGTGATCACGTGATTGTCATGTGATGTAAATACACAATATTTGATGACGTTCTTAGCAATAGAAGTATGATTTACCCGATTTTTACAATAAATTGTGAAAACTTTTACAACTTTTCGCTTCGTGCACTTACAACATCAAATTTTACAATATAAAATCGATAATTAATCAAATTCGTTTTAAGTGATATTTTTTCAATAATTTTACACGTAAGTTGTGATGTTATCATATATTTTCGCGATCAAAATCTTTTTTTTTCTGCAGAAAGACAAGGTCATTTTGTATGGGGATCCTTTCTTGCAATTTTTATTTTAGTGTTCCTGCAATTTGTGCAACTTAATTTCAATGCTATAACTTTGCTTTTATAATTCATTGGTCATGTTATGTTCGTTGTCTATAAGCATGTTGAATGCCAGATGTTTCACTCCCAAGACGTTTCAAACCTAGACGTTTCACTCCCACTTTGTCAATTGTATGGACGTTTCACTCCCATTTTTTAGAGATGTTTGGTAGGAAAGTTGAAACATTTATTTTCATTATTAAATAGTGTTAGAGGGAAATTCAATTTTATGATTCATTTTGTTGATTACAATGGTATTGTTAATAAAACTTATTAGAAGGTTACTCATTAAATTATGGGTTGGATGATAAGAGGTTTAAATGAAAGACAAATTTCTGTAATATCACGTTTATTATATAAGAGTAACAACATGAGAAAGTTTTATTTGTAATAAATTAAAAAAGATAATAGAATAACATAGAAAGAACACCAAACTGGCAAAGTCATATTAAAAGTATCAGTTATAAATGTTGAAATCACTACCAGTACAGTAATTACTATTTTTGAAATAATAAAAAATATCAAAATACTGATTATATTGATTATTTTTTTGTAAGTCTAAAACAATGAAATGAGAAACATGTGTATAAAATTAATTATTTGTTTAAATTATTTCTATCAATGTATTAAACAGTAGCCATTAAAGTGACTGACTTTTGACAAACTTAGGTAATTGTGGTGTTAACAATAAACTCATCAGCTATTTAGTTGTATAAACACTGAGACCATCAACTAACAGTGTGACACCACTATTAAATCAGTTGTATAAACACTGCACTTTAGCATCAACGTTTTACTAATCAGTTGTTTATCGGACCATTTAAATATTTTTTGAAACATAAACTTCTCCATAAGTTTTGTTTATATAACAAAAATAAAATAATATATTATTTAATCAGTTAATCAGACATAAATAAATTATATTAGATGATTTGCAGAATGTTAATATTTTAAAATATTAATAAAGAAATATGTAATGCATAGAAATTCACCATTAACAGCTTTAGAGAACTTTTTTTTGTAGTAATTAAATGCAGTTTTTGTTTTCACCTGTTTTTTTTCATTTTATTTCATTTGTTTTCTTTAGAATGGCATCTAGAGCAATATTACGTAGAGTGGTTCAATTAAGTCGGAGACTCCAACTTCAAAGGAGTATTAATCAAAGGAGTATGATGACACTGTCTTACTTGGGCAAGAAAAATGTAGGGCCAGAGCAGAGTTACAGCCAGCTGAAAACATTTTGTACCAAACCAGCTGGGGATGGGATGGTTATTAATATACAGGGAGAAGATGACTTTAAAGAGAGAGTCATCAACAGTCCTCTTCCTGTAGTGGTGGACTTCCATGCAAGGTTATCTTATAGATAAAATTTAAAAGAAATAATTATTATATGATGTCAGTACTTGTATATCATAAATATTTATAAATTTTATATCATGCAAATACATATATTATAACTTATCAGGTTAGTTTAATATTTCATGTTGTTTTTTTTTAAACATAATTGTGTACAAAATATAAGCATCATGAAAGTTTCTGTCCATTAAGAATGGATAAACAGTGTTAGAATGAAGTAAAATGCATTCATTTTTCTCATGACGTAAGTGATTTAGTTCCATTCAGCATTTCTTTAAAAATCTTAACAGTGTTTTTGAGCCTTTGTATGAAAACGACCAACAAAGTTGTTGTTGGTTCTAATATATACAAGTATGATTTGAAATATTGTTTGGATTTTAGTTGGTGTGGTCCTTGTAAGCTGTTAGGGCCAAGATTAGAATCTTTGGTAGGAAGTAAAAAAGGAAAAGTTGTGTTGGCCAAATTGGATGTTGATGATCATGAAGAAATTTGTATAAAGTATCAGGTAAATAAATGCATTAGAATTATTATATAAAATAAATATATTGCATATTTTTTATGAACAATTCAAGCTCTGTCTATAACAAAAATCCCACCCAACATCATCTGGGGATTCAAACTTGCCTCCAAAGGCTTGTGGTTGTCAGAGGATGTATTTATAGTAATGGAGATTAGAAAACATAAATGTGTAACACAACTGTTCGGAAAGCTATCATTGATGGTTACCCTTGTAAACATTACTTCCTGAAGGCAGAGTGGTATACATTTGGCATTGATTGTCTGTCCTTTTGTTTGTCTGCTGCAAAAACACATAGACAATAAGGTGATCTTTTGGACTGATAGGTTAACAGTAAATTCTCTTTGATGCTATTCATTCAGTAATCTACTCTTATATGACTACTTATATATATTGCAATATTTTATACTTGATTTTGTGTACAGCTCACCTAAAAAATTATTTAACTGCACAGATGGATAAGTCTAATTGAGGAAAAGTACATTGCATAAGAACGCATAATTTTGGACTTATTGCCCTTTGTTTTTTTTTAAAACGTACTTAATTTTTGTTTTGCATAACTCAAAAAGTATAGCATGTACTCTTTAGATTTAGAAATGAATAATTTTGGAGTATTAGTCTTTATTCAATGTCAATATGTATATCAACATAAAAACTTTATTATACCCTAGTGTTGACAGAGACAGGACAGAGAGAGACCTAGTTTTAAACAGAAGCAAGTCTTTATTAGTCCCCTACCAGTCATTAGGTTTACCCTCCGTCCGTCTACTGTTTCCTGAGATTACTTTTAAAGAACTTGGAACTTTTCCAACAAATTTACTTAAAATAGAGAAAAGTTGAAACATAAGTTACACATATTCATTCTGAGAAAAATGGATCTTTTGATTATCTGTTGAATAAACATAATTTCCTTACTAGGCAGGGAAACTTGACAGACAAACTAAGAACTCTAAAGATTCCAGTTCATTCATTCATTCAATGGCATAATTGAATGGCCAATGGCCCTTCAGAATGTTGCTGGGGTTCTAACCGGTACATGTCTTAATGTATTTCTTGCAGTGCTATATTTGGTTTAAACATATTTATTTAAGCTCGAGTGTGAAACAAGTTCTTGAAACTTATATTAATCACTTTTGAGTCCGCTTCCAGTAACCAACCAGTACTGGTGTCATATGAAGAAACATGGTCTTGACATGAGTAGGGCTTGAACCAATGATCTCTGGGTGGAGAGGCAGACACCTTAACCACTAGGCCACCACATGATAATTGGTTTTTTACAAAGTGTCAGGTAGCTCAGTTAATTGACTAGCCCCCATCTGATAAATAATTCAGATTGTAATAAAAAGATGTATCTGAAAAAACCCTGCACTGTGTGGGATTCAAAGTTGCACCTCGTACAAACATATACATATAATCATATATAAGTCCACTTGGCCAAAGAATCGTTTCCATGATGTGGTTACCTTAGGTTTATATTTAGTAATCAAGATATGCAACTTATATAATATGAAAATATTGTAATGGAATCCATTTTAGATTGATTTAATAGGCTTTTAGTTTATATAAAACTGAAGTCTTATTGTTAGATATTTAATTGTATTAAATACCTGTTTATTTGTTTATTGTTTTCAGATTAATTCTGTACCAACTGTGATTGGATTTAAGAATCAACAAAGACAAGAAAAATTTATAGGGCTTCAAGATGACGATGTGATTGAAACGTTTCTAGACAAATTAATTGGTTAATGTCATCTTTCAGAAATATTACTAAGAAAAGTTATTATTTTATCTTTCGAATGACATTTGATTTGATTCACTGGTTGCAAGAAAAAAATGTCCACTGATCAATTGAAGTCAGCATATTTGTAGCTGTTTCAGCTTGTTAAGCTATAATGTATATTGAATCTAGACATCATTTCATCCATAATAGTTTAGATGCCTAATGAAGAATGAGGAAGTATTGTAAATGTGATATTGTGTGCGTTATGTTCTTGAATGATGCCGGGTGTTATGTTCTTGAATGATGCCGGGTGTTATATTCTTGAATGATGCCGGGTGTTATATTCTTGAATGATGGCTGATGCTCTCATATTATTACAGATTTGATGTTCTTTTGAGAGACATAGAAAATATTTGTAATATTACAAACAACAGACATATTCACATTTTGTGTCTAAAGAATCTTAAGAGAAAAAACAACATTTCCAACACTAAAACACCAAAAAAATGCCTGTAGTTTATTTATGAGATTCTAACTTCAATATTGCAACCATTCACCCAGGTTAACACAATGATATTAAATTTTTTAGTAAATATAAAATATATCCTAGGATCTTTACTTTAATAGAAGTTGTTATCATTATCATTTATCCTTGTGTATATAATTTTAAAGTATATATTTGTAATACCATATGAAATGTAGGATATATGTTGCTACAATATAATTTTTACTTTTTGTACAAACAACTGCTCATATAATTGTCATAAATTTTATGTTGGTAAAATATCAAAATTACATGGTCAGTTAATGATAATATGAATTTTTTAAATTTAAGTCTTTGTTTTCTGATGCTTTGTCATGTATGGCACCATATTAATTATATTTACACTTGTCAAATGAGTTTTATTACCTTTGTATAAACTACCACACCCTTCTAACAACATAGGAGAATAATCCTATTAGAATCGAAATATATGTTACAAAATACTGTATGAAAGTTGTTTTAATGTAGAACTCCATTTTGTGCAAACTGTGCTTATGATTGCTGTACACTTCCTTGGTATAGACAGTTCTTTTTTATCAATGTCATCTTGCGAATTAGTTAGCGTGAATTATATATACAAACAGAATTGTCTATATAGTCAATATCACTAAATACACATCGTCACTAATCTTACGGTAATGGCTTATATCCATATGGCCTGTGTTAAGATAGACTGGTCCCCTGCTTACTTCTTAGATGAGAACCATAATAGGACAGGGAACCAGGTAAGTGTTTACAACGGTCAAAGTTTGACTATAATATTCATATTTGTAAAAAGTGAAGTTAACAGATAAAATCTTAAAGTGCTTTAGTGAAATAGTACAACATTCACACATTTCTGCACAAAAAAAATCCTATTATTCCTATAAAATGACTGTGTTAAAAACAGTTAATAATGGTCTGTGTCTGGCTCATTAAATCTTGTTGTTATGTTGTTGTTACAGCCAAAAAATACTTAAGAAAAAAAAAGACTTAAATGTTACCGCTGATAATTATTATTAGTATGGAAAATTCATATCTTTTGTTTTCCTCCCTTGTTTTTAAGTTTTTAGTAATGCAAACAAAGAGAAGCAATTAGGCCTAGTCTTATTATTATCTCAAATAAATGTTTGAAGTTTGAACCCATTCCCTCCAGTAGTTTTGGAGACAAAAACTTAACTAAAGTGTAATGTCGCTGTCCTTTGAATAGTCAAGCTAAAAACAACAATAGAATATATATACTGTAAAACATTTTATTCACTATTGGTAAAAATAACAGTATTGCTCTTACAATATATAGTGTATTTAAAAGCATATTATTGCATTGAAAATGTTTATGTAAATGATGTCATAAAAAGTCTTTGGATATACAGTACACAAACTCCTGGCATCTGAATTTATATTTGAATAGACGAGTGGCTTACTTAACCAAACCCAAATCATTAACTACATGTATATTGTAGCAATCAAGTGTCAACTACAAATATTTAATTCTTTGTAGTTTTCTTGAAAAAAAATCAATGAAAAACATTTACATGTGTAACTAAATGTCTGATCTTTTCTTTTAACTTACAGTTAGTTAAATGTTCTCTTATCTCATGAATCAAACAAGGTATATGTCCATAGGACACATCTGCCACCACTTTATCTGCCTGTCACAGTGGAATATTTACATGCTTTTTACAGAAAGGTAAAGTGTTAATATTTATAAGTAATACATAATTATAACAATAGTATAATATCTTTTAAGTTTCAAAAACCAATGTCTTAATGATAAGTTAAGGATTTTACATCAAGTGTCGCTGTGACCTTGACCTAATGACCTTAACATTACTAGGGGTCATCTATAAGACATGAGCAATGTCCATATAAAGTTTCACAGTCAAAGGCTTATTAATCAGATAATGATGGCATATAGTGATTAAATGATCTCAAAATCAGAAGGACTCCTGTACTGGCCATGAGCAATATCTATACTAAGTTAAACAATTTCTAGAGTTTAATAAAGATTTCTACACAAAGTGTCACTGATCTTGACCTTATGACCTAAAAGATATTAAAGGTCATCTAAGGCCCTACAAACTTTCATGAACTACAGATTATACTTTACCGAGAAATGAATCACACAATAATAAAAGGCTGCACAAAGAAAACTTGACATACTACACATGGATGGTCAGGTCACCAAATCACTGTATGCTACTTATACTTCCACAGTGGGGGCATAATAATAAGTTCAGATTCCATTCATTGTGTTAATTACAAAATCAAATTAGCATACATAGTATTAATAGATAAATTGACAAGTTAACAGAGAAAAAAACAAATAGAAACAAGCAATTATCATAGTATTGCAAGCAATCAATAAGTCCCCTACCGGTAAGAGCCCAAGCAACATTCTGAAGGGCCATTGGCCATTCACTTATGTTTCTATTTTAAGGATCACAGTGAACAGTTTTTATGTACAGACAGACAGACAGACTGAAGGACACTCTAAAGTTATTTTTTAAACATCCCTGTTATCAAAATATAACATTTTTAAAGCAAAATTTTAAAAAAGGAGATAACGATGTCATAAATGATGTGAGTGTAACAAAGAACAATTAGTAATGAAGGTATGAATATTGAATGTTTATTTTGAATTTGAAGTAAATGAAAGTTAAAAGAACGAATAGGAAAAATACAAAGTTTAAGGAGGAGATAATTCTGGAAATATGGATGCTAGATTTATAAACCTTGTCATATTATTGTCATATTATTATGATGTGTGAGTTTGAAGAAAATCCTAACATAATTGAAGAAAATTACCAATTTCTCAAAAAAAAGTCAAGTTCAAAAAGGGCATAATTCTGGAAATAGTCTTGCTAGAGTATTGAACTTTTTCACAAATGTTGAGTGATAATAAGAAACATTTATATGAAGTTTGAAGTAGTTCAGAAAAAAAGAAGTTATTAAAAAAAACAATATTTTTTTCATGAAAATTTTAAGTTCCAGGGAGGTAATTCTGATAAATTTTGTGCTAGAGTTGTAAACTTTGTCACATATGATGTGGTTGATGACTAGCAACTTATATTTTAAGTTTGAAGAAAATACCTTAAGAAATAAAGAACTTATAGTGAAAAAACTAGAATCAGAAATCTTGAAATTCAGTCTATTTGTTGCCATAGCAACCAGAATTTTCAATACAGGAAGATAAGAAAAGAATGTGCATAATTTCCATACTGCCATCTACCAATATGTCAAGTTTCATAAAAATATTTTCAGTAATTTTTGCGCTATCACTGGATCCAGGTTATGTGTAAAATTTGCCATATTTTCAGTCTATTTGTTGCCATAGCAACCAGAATTTTCAGCATAGGAAAAAAAGAAAAAGACGTGCATAATCTCCATACTGCCATCTATCCATATATCAAGTTTCATAAAAATATTTTCAGTACTTTTTGCGGTATCGCGGGATCCAGGTTATGTGTAAAATTTGCCATATTTTCAGTCTATTTGTTGCCATAGCAACCAGAATTTTCAACATAGGAAGAAAAGAAAAAGACGTGCATAATCTCCATACTGCCATCTATCCATATATCAAGTTTCATTAAAATATTTTCAGTACTTTTTGCGTTATCGCGGGATCCAGTTTTGTGGACGGACGGACTGACGGACGGACTGACGGACAGACGGACGGAGGGTAAACCTAAAGTCCCCTCCGGTAAACCGGTAGGGGACTAAAAAGAGGATTTCTCAAGTAAATAAACAACCTTTTTTCACAGACTTTATCATGAAGACATGAAAATTTTCTGTAAAGCAGCTGATGTCAGAGCTCTAACAATTATTCTGGTCAGTTTTAAGGTTCACCTTCCAAAGAAATAAATTTTTTATACAAAATCAAGAATAATTTGTTAGCTCTTAATAAATTTCAAAAGACACAAATGCATTATTGAATCCAATAACTTATAAAGTCATGTTATAAAAAAACTAGAAGGGGTTGTTACACAATACAAAGGTACAAATATATAGTTAAAATATAAACAATACTACAAAATAAAACAATTGTAGGAATGTAAAACAAAACCTTCCAAATTAAAACTAAAACTTCTGTAAAGCAATGAAGATTTACAAGTAGATTGGATGGAAAATGTCTGATTAGTGATCAAAATAAAAGCAAGCATTAACAGGCCATGATGTACATAAAACGACTAGAACTTTGTTAATATAATGCATCATTTATCATAATGTAAGACATATCTGATTACTGTTAACCTTGACCCTTTACTGACAGCATCAACATAACAAAATATTAGAGTGAAAGCATGGTACTAAACATTTTAAAATTTGTTGATGATTATGTCAATTTGTATCGAATAAAGGTAAAACAACATAAAGATCTGTGAAGTGTCTCAAAAATGGAAAACAGCTGTAAATTCACATGAATTATTCCTAATTTGCCAGAAAAATATGCCCCTATTCTGACCAATTTTAAATTTAAACATCTCTGATGATGTGTAACTACTGCTCCATGTCTTACAATAGTTACAAAAACTAAGGGTTTATTATTAATCACTAAAAATTTCCTAATAATTGTAACAATGTTTCTAACCTGCAGGAGATAAGATAATAAGTGATGTTAAAACAGTAAAATACAATAATATAATGTATACAGTACAAACATGTGCTATATAAGTTACACGCTACCAACGAGATCTTCATAAACTGATAATGTGATTGCTTATATGCAAAAAATAACACTAAATTTCAACCACTAAATTCAACCAACTTTATTACAGGTTATAATGAAGACTAACACATATATAAAACAAACAACTCCTATAAATGAATATATATTTTACATACTTTCAAGTAAAAGGAATTTTTCTAAGAAAAAAATATCTCCCAAATGGATTTACATCAAAATTTTTACACTCTTAAACCTTTCTTTGACCTTCTCTTGTCCATTTACAGAACATGATTCCCGCTACGGAGATGAAAACATAAGTGATATGTGTCACTTACTTTTTTTTTTCAAAACACATACACTAAAGTACTTTCAAAAGTTTTTCACAAATTTTCATAAACAAACTTGTTAAAATTAGTGATGTAGTACTTTAGATTTTACTTGAATTAATGTCTTATGCTATTAATGTCTTAAATTTTCACAAGCATGTTTTTTTTTTACTTTCAGAGTAAAAAAGTTACATGCTTTTAAATTTGCTAAATACATGTACATCAATTCTTGACATTTATGATACTTATTTGATTGATAAACAATTGAAGCAAGCATATTATAAAGAGTTCACATATATATGCAGTAATATGTAGATGAATTTGTATAACATACTTTCCTAGCTCAATACTAATGGATTACAGGCATGTCAATTATACAGGTCTAATATCTTGACAAATAATTTGAAGACTTGTCAAAAAAAGATTCAAAACAAATAAAAACAAACAAGATATTGCATTTAAAAGCAGCATGCCTCCAGATTCATACTTATTTTAATGAACATTTTGAAAATGTATTAAAAAATAAAGTATTTTCGTTTGAAGAAAGTAATTTACACATTGCAAACAACATTTTTAATCCACACATATTACCAATGAAATGCCAAAATATGTACAAAACAAGAGCGATCAGTAATCACATGTGTCGCCTCATGATGGCCAATTTCATGTTGGGACAAATTTTGTGACAGACGGACAGACAGACGGACAGTGCACAACTAGACTTGGTACTGATCATTCCTGTAAAGTTTGGATAAAATTGCACCAGTAGTTTATGAGGAGTAGTCCGGACAAGCTTTTGCGTATCTGGCAACACACAGAAAAAAACACCTTTTTATCAAAGGGCCATAACTCGGCCAAAAATCATTCAACCGGAAAACCCGTGCAATATGCGCAAGGACTTGAGCTACAGATCAATCCTGTTAGTTTCATTGAAATTGCATTAGTGGTATAAGAGAAGTAGTCCAGACAAACTTTAAAAATAAAAATTATTAAAGGGCCATAACTCAAACAAAAATCATTGAACCGAAAAATGCTGACAATATGCACAACTAGACTTGGTACTGATCATTCCTGTAAAGTTTGGATGAAATTGCACCAGTAGTTTATGAGGAGTAGTCCGGACAAGTTTTGTGACGGACGAACGGACGGACAGACAGACGACGGAGAAGTGATCCCTATATGTCGCCACCACTCCGTAGAGGCGACACAAAAAGGCCCTTACTGCATTAGTCAAACAATAGAAATATGCAAACAGCACATAAAAATCTATGAAATTTACCCAGAAAAAGGTCAAAATATACAAAACTAGCCCTTACTTTGCAAGTCATGCAGTAAAATTATGGTGAAAAATACCGAAAAATCAGTCATTAATTGCATGTAATTTTTTTTAATTTTTACATGAATTGGAAATATTTCTACTTTTGTTCCAATCTTAGAACATTGTTCTTAAGGTTGACTTTCTTGAAATGTTTCAGCTCATCTGGAGGCATGCATCAATTAATGTATGTCATAATAAAGATTTCTCATCACACAGTCTCTGACAAGTAATGTACCACAAAATCATAAAAGGTACAGCTTAAATATTGATATTTCATAAGTTATCAGCACCTTAATATTTAATATCATAAAAAAACATTCCACAAATTTATATCTGAACATTTTTTAACTTCTAGTCTAGTTATGCAGTATTTTAAGTCACTTAGTTTCTATACATATAATTTTGTTAGTTTCTAGCTATCCTGGTATTTTCAATACAATATTTAATAGATCATTAGCCACTTTGACACCTATACTAACCTGAAATAATTCAACTGTCAAACCAGAATTTAAACTGAGGTGATAGGCAGGTTGGCTTATTTTATCACTCAATAAAAAATGACTTTTAAAATATCAAAATGAATGTAAAATTACATATATAAAAATCTATATATTGCAAGCATCTCAATCAGAATTTATCTGCATCAAATTTGATGAAAAAAAAAAGTATTGTCTGAAAAGAAAGCAAAGCCACAAATTGAAGAAAAGAATATTTTGGATGAACTACAAAATGATGAAAAAAGTGAAAGTAAGAACTAAGAAAGCAGTGCTACAAATGTAAGATACTACAACATAATTATGCTGGAATGTGAAAAATACACTCAGATCACCAACATAATATAACAAATAGCAAGTTTACAACCTAATCAAATATAGGTGATAAAACAATATAACAGACAAGTCATGTTATTAGAAAATTCTTATATTAATGACTAGAAACAATAGAGGAGATTTTATAATACACTTGCTCAATCCTGAAATTACCTGAATACATTTATGTAGTGAAAACAATTGAATTTGGTGCACACATTCCTGTGTGCTTTGAGTAAACATGATTTTACTGTTACAATAAATTCGTTGATTTTCACCTTTGAAGTTGGCATGATACTGTTACATGGTATAACTTTTGAAGTTGACATGATATATGCTAATATTCTTATTTGAAGTTGGCATGATATTGCTATATACTGCTATTCTTATTTAGATTACACTGGATTTCATTAAAATGCATTATTTATATCACTATTTTTCCTTAAGTCCTTAGTAAAAATATCTCTATTAGAAAAGATGCAAAATACACCATGTGTCAGAGCATGATACATCCAGGTTATGAACTGTTAGATGATCATTGTTAAAATGTGATCTGACTAAACTGAAAAATAGAAGAAAACAACCGGAACAAGTTAATGATCAAACAAGCATTTTAAACTATCAATGTGACCTTACCCTTTGACATGACTGCATAATAAATAGAGGTCATCTACTGACCATACCAAATTTCAAAAACCTAGGCCTGACCATACCAAATTTCAAAAACCTAGGCCTGACCATACCAAATTTCAAAAACCTAGGCTTATTCCTTCTGGACAAGTATTTTTTACTAGGTGTCACTGCGACCTTGACCAACAGACTTCAAAATCAATAGTGGTCATCATCTGGCCATGACCATATCCCTTTACAAAGTATGAAAACAGCACACTTAATAGTTCCCCATTTATTGCGCAGACATAGATGTGGTTGATGCATGGACGGATGGACAGACATCATACCATTATATGACTGAAGTTACCTTACGGCATACAGAAATACTTCTTAATGAAGAATCTCTGCCTTCAAGAATGGCTTTTATCTTTATCCTCAATATTTTTGATTTGTTAACGGATAACAAACTCATATAACATTCTAGTTACTGTTTTTCAATCAAGAAGACAAAATTTATTGTGATATGTGATTTATCGGATAATTATGTTTAATGAACATAATGTACAGAAATATAATATAATGATTTATTGAAATGGTGTAACATTTAACACCTGGATTTTCACATGTGGGTGAATAGGATGGTCTTTGGTAATATACATTAGGATCAGATGGTTTTAATGCTGGAATACCTAATGTGCCTTTCTGAGCATTAATTTCAAGAACAACCTGGCACCAGAATATAAAAATTAACATTCCATAAGCCAGTAAGATATTTTTTCACAAAGGAGGTAAAGCAAATTTTTGTTTGGTAGTTCTGATGACAAATGAGTTTTCATTATCTACTTCCTAAGTGTACTACAATATTTCAATATTACTTGAGAATTTTTCTAAAAAGACACAGTCATGTATACTTGATGTTTTTAGGTTGAAAAAGATTCCTAGTTGACTTTGTATGTTAACATATTGTAAGAGAGATAACTCTGTAAAATACCTAAGTAGAAGATAGAGGTAACTATAGTAACAGCAAGTAAATGTATGTACATATCCCACATACAAAAACAATTAAAATTTAATGTATTTCACTAACATCAATCATAAACAACAGTCAACTGAATTTAACAAGACATAAATAGTACATTATATACATAATTTGTGTGTATAGAAAAGATATCAACATCTTTTAGTAAATCATATCTCCTGCAACATGACTATCATAGCATGAAAAAATAAGTTAGCTTATCAAATATAACTAATTAGTATCTGTAAAAACGAGAGAGTAACATATGAACGGATACAATTTTCAGATACTTTCAAAATTTTATCATTTAAGTAACCTTTTCTCTTCAGTGGGATACAATTGTTACTGCTTACAAAGATATAAATGAAGGAGCACATATATAATTCCAAAAAATGTTCAGGTTAGGCAAGATACAACAGCATGGAAGGTAAGAAAAGCTGTGTGATGTAAAAAGTCAAAATTTAAATTATTTTTTCAACAGGTGAAAAATGACTGACAGATCTTCGATTGTATAAATTTGTTTACATGATATATGGTGGAAATATCGTAATAAATCGGCGAGGGCTAGTGTCTCCATCTCGACATCTGTGCTTTAATATCGCTGCGTAAATTGTGAGCAAAACATATACCTAATATCTGAAATAGAATAAAACACATACTTAAAATCTGTAATCATTAAAAATTAACACAGCTTCATACAGAACCATAATAAACTAATCATTGGATGGACTTCTGAGATACAAGTTGTCCTTGGGCCTCAACAGGCTTTTACTTGCACAGTGGCTTTTTGGAAAAGAAGCACCTTCTTATGACCAGTCACTTTATTACTTCAACATCTGTTACACACCAGGTTAAAAACAAGAGCTGTCGGTAGGACAGCAACGCTCGACTAATCTTAGTGCTTGATAGTAAAAAAAAAAGTTTGATACAGTAACCTCCTCCTGTTTACAGGTTGGGGTAATGATGGTGAACAAGTGTGCAAAGTTTCAAAGCCATATGTCAATGGACTTTGAAAATATTTGAGGTATTACAAAAACTTTAACGTAAATTCTAAGGCGAAAAAGGGGCATAATTCTGTCAAAATTCTTGATACAGTTACCTCCTCCTGTCTACAGATTTGGGTGATGATGGTGAACAAGTGTGCAAAGTTTCAAAGCCATATGTCAATGGACTTTGAAAATATTTAAGGTATTACAAAAACTTTATCATAAATTCTAAGTTGAAGAAGGGGCATAATTCTGTCAAAATGCTTGATACAGTTATCTCCTCCTGTCTACAGGTTGGGGTCATGATGGTGAACAAGTGTGCAAAGTTTCAAAGCCATATGTCAATGGACTTTGAAAATATTTTAGGTATTATAAAAACTTTAACATAAATTCTAAGTGGTAAAAGGGGCATAATTCTGTCAAAATGCTTGATACAGTTATCTCCTCCTGTCTACAGGTTGGGGTCATGATGGTGAACAAGTGTGCAAAGTTTCAAAGCCATATATTTGAGGAATTACAAAAACTTTAACATAAGTGGTTACGCCGACGCGGACGCAGACGCTCAGGTGACTACAATAGCTCTACTTATTCTTATCAAATAGTCGAGCTAAAAACTTCTACATTGATATATGCAGACAAAGATTTAATAAAAGAAGAATCTGTCACAAATATTATGAACAACCTGGAAATGAATATCACATGCCAAACATTTAGGAAATAATCCTGTCGGGAGGTAATGTATTTCCAAACATATATCAAAGTATGAAATTACTGCATGTCATTATCTATATGCTATAATACATTTTAAATTATAATCTACCTGTAAAACTGCTATACCAACTGCCACTGAAGCCACTGGGATTAAATTCCTGTCAAACCAAGCCTCCCCTTTCGGTATACAACCCTCTGTGTAGATATTCACTGCACGATCTGAATCCTAAATCGAACAGTAAGTATGTGAATATACAAGTATTCATCATATATATAAGCATGTATATTGTCACTTAATGTGACCAAAATATGCACTATTCAAACTTTTATCAAAAAGCCTCAACATCATATTTTCAATTAATTATCTCATAAAATGCATTATATTGTGTTTTTAAAAAGAATATAAACATGGACAAACCAGATCTCAAACCTCTTGGCGCCCAAAAATTATTTTCAATAGAAAAATATCTTAATAAAAATTATTTACAACAGTTACTATTAACTATAATCCTTATTAAACATTACTGTCTAATTTTGCTGAAATTAAACAATTGAAACAACTCCATTTCCATCTTAGAACAGCACAACTCTCTTATGTAAAACTGCCATGTCCTCTTAAAATACAGGACCTAATTCCAAACCTGTTCAAGTATCTCTGAAATCTACTGTTTGGATTAGCCAATGATGTGGTTGTCACATGACTATCACATAACAGCTGCTCCAGTGCCCTTCAGGATGCATGTACATTGTAATTTGTTGTAATTGTTTTAAGATTTCTTTTTGTTTATAACATTCATTTTCACATTAAAATAGTCAATTTACAGGACTTACAAAGGTAATAGCAATTTAGCAAACTAAATAACTAAATAATCCCTTGAGACCATAAACTTTCCATATATACACACATTTTCATTTTCTCATCTTACTTTTGACCTCTGCGACCTTGACAAAAAAGGACTTAAATTGTGTGTGTACAACACTGCCTAACAATGGTAAATATCTGTGACAAGGTATATCAGAATCTCTTAATGCATGCAGAAGTTTTACTCCAAACATGCATTTTTATTTCACCTAGAGACCTGGCTCTGCATGCAGCATACCATCTAACAGCAGTTAACATTTGTATCCAGTAATACTTTACTCCCTTCATGCATGTAGAATATGTGCTCACACCGCCCATCCTTACATGTACAATATATCAATTTCCAAGACAAAGCAAGCATCTAAAATGTGTTAAATTTATCTGCATCATGTGAGAATAAAATATAAAATTAACTTACATGCTCCCTTTTCATCATATCAAACCCACAGTGTCTGTTTATTATAGCCTCCTGTAAAATAAAACAATTATCAGTTTTTAGATAACATATATTATACGAGGACATTCATGATATGCCCCATGAGAACATTTCATGACAAGTATCATCTTATGGTGCTATTTCACAGTCATGGTACAAGAAAACACTATTATCACTAGTAAGCCTTCAAAGAACAGGAAATAAAGGATGCATTCTTCTTGGGATGAATAAAGTTTATAGTGAAATATCTTTGTAACTATATACAGTAACAAAACAGAGGGTTTCTTTTATCAAATAAAGGGAGGTCCTGTATATTTTCTTAGAAACTGTAAAGGGTAACAATCGATTTTAGTGGCAATGTCTTAACACAGTGTTTTACCACAGACCATGCATAGGTATTAATGATATAAACACTTGATTTCTGCAAGACGTTATGTGATAATTGTCCTTGAGGCATTCAGGCATTAACACATTATGGTAAGCAACAACTGAGTTTTAGTCTCACTGGACATTTAAATTCATATGGCAACAGTCAAGTTTTCCTGGTGGAGAAAGACCTCAGGGTCCCACTTGGTTTGAGTGTATAGCAATAATTGATATACTTACACCTTTTTGTTTACAGCAAGAAAAAGGCACACCACAAGCTTCACCACCAGGTGAAGAACAATTGAAATATATATTGTTCTGCCAGTTTGTGTATCCACTCACACCACAACATTGTAACTGAAATATAAAGCACTTACTGAACTTTTCTCTTGTTATTCCTTCTATCAGTCTAAATGTCATTCATATACTAACATAAAGATGATATTTATCATCACAGGTTGTTAAAACGTTGTAGCATGTAGTACATCTTTTTATTTAAGAGCAAAGGGTACAGTCATGTAAAAAACATGACTTTTTCTTTTTTCAAATCCATTTTTAAGACTTCTGCATCAACATATTTTGAAACAATGCCTTATAAAGACTTCAAAAAGTTTAAACTGCATACTATAGAACAAGTTACTGTTTTATAAATGGAAATAAAACAAATGTCTGTTTACATAGCCCAAGACAACATACCCAGTCTTTTTGCACCCAGTCAACAAGATTCTGTAGGTCAGGGTCATCCCTGTAGTTGATGATCATGTTGTTTAACTGACCCTCTATCTGATCTCTAACCTGTTATATATACATGTATATTACTATAACATGTTATCTCAGATAATTACAGCTTATTGTTAATACACAACTTTCTATGACCAGAAACTTTGACGTATTGACTTACTTAAAAATTGTATGCTTGTTTTTTTTAACTTTACGAGTGTTAATTGCAATCATATAACAGCTGAATGGCCTTTCAGAACGAATGGCCTTTCAGAACAAATAACAGCAGTGCTGCAATGACATTTAAATTGTCAAATCCTTTAAAAGAGCAGAAATTTTAACACATCATGTAACAAATAAACTATGAGTCACATTATCATAGTACAATGTAGTATTCTGTTTCTCAAATATCACTTATACTTACCCAATCCTTGTAAACAAATGCCAGTATCCCTATCACCAACTCCAAAGCAAAAATCAACCCCACACATATGCAAAACTAAAATGAAAAAAAAAGTATGAATATAACTGTACATTTCTATACAATAATTTCATAGACCTAAAATGACTCAATAATATTAGACCATCAAATATTATGATACACTGGAACAAAAGGTTAAATTCTTCAATACAAGCAATAATGTTCTTATAAATCATTTAATTGTTACAATTATTCCAGTATAAAATCAGGAGTTTAGAGTGATATTTAACAATGAGATGTTGTAAAGGTTGATGACTTCAAATCATCTGACATTCATCTAAATCTCCAAGGGTTTTTATTTTGTTTCATGTGAAAAAGTCATCCAACTATACTGTAGCTGGCAAGTCAATGGTTTACACTGATGAACTTGCTTTTTCTAAAGTAATGCACATAGAGGCTGGCATCCTAAATCTTCCTCCAACAGATAAAAGCTGGGAAGTCTAAAAACTACTGTATAACTTAGAAAAACTGCATAGTTCATCATCAGTTTTGAATATAATTTGTCTTCAAGATAAAATACATTGATAAGGTTAAACAAGGCCACATAATCCCTGATGTTTTCCTGTAATTACATTTCTAGAACAAACTATTTTGCAGAATTTTATCAACTATTATCTAGCTTTGTGTGCACACCAAAAATACAATTATTAGGAATGAAAAGAAATATATGTACATGTATAAGTCATACATACAAAAAGTAAAAGTGATGTGTTTTCTCTGAGTGCACCCACACAACCTGCAAATCCTATAATAAACATGACACCCCCTGTTATAATAAACAGCATTGCAGGATCTAGTGCTACATTAGTCAGTCTTCCAATATTATTGATTGTATCTTTCTCTGTCCATGCCCACAGCCCTACTGCACACATCGCTGTACCTGTCAACTGAAATAGAAAATAAATGTTTTAACTAAATTTAGGTTGCCATGAGTTTCTCACACTGGTATTGACAAATACACTATACAAGTGTAGAACTCAAGTTTTCTTCAGAAATATGTTTTCCTACATCCAATTCTTTGTAAGGAGTTCAAGTATCTTAGGGATATATACTGTAACTTTAAATAATTAAGACATTGAATGGCATATAAAAAAGTATGTGGGCCAGACATGATTTTGCTGCAAGGTTATGCTGTGACCTTGACCTTCAAGGTAGCGACCCAAATGTGGCCCGCGACACATCGTCTCAAACTGGTGATCACTTCTATGAAACAGTTGTAAAATCCGACTTCAAATAACGAAGTTACGGGCCTGACACGATTTTGCTGCAAGGTCATGCTGAGACCTTGACCTTCAAGGTAGCGACCCAGATGCTGCGCGCAACATGTCAACTCAATATGGTGATCATTTCTGTGAAATAGTTGTAAAATCCGACTTCAAATAACGAAGTTATGGGCCGAACACGATTTTGCTGCGAGGTCATGCTGTGACCTTGACCTTCAAGGTAGCGACCCAAATGTTGCCCGCGACAAGTCGTCTCAAATTGGTGATCACTTCTAAGAAACAGTTGTAAAATCCAACTTCAAATAACGAAATTATAGGCTGGATACGATTTTGCTGCAAGGTCATGCTGTGACCTTGACCTTCAAGTTAGCGACCCAATATTGCGTGTGACACGTTGTCTCAATATGGTGATCATTTCTGTGAAATAGTTTTAAAATCCGACTTCAAATAACAAATTTAGGGCCGGACACGATTTTGCTGCAAGGTCATGCTGTGACCTTGACCTTCAAGGAAGCGACCCGAATGTTGCTCGCGACACGTCGTCTCAATATGGTGATCATTTCTGTGAAAAAGTTGTAAATCCGTCTTCAAATAACGAAGTTATGGGCCGGACACGAATTCGGGACGTAAGTACGGACAGACAGACAGACTGACAGACGGACGACTATAATTATGCTCCCCCGAAATTTTTTCGGGGAGCATAAAAAATTGCCATGGTTGTTAAACAGAAAGGCCATAGCTTTATAGTGCTTCCAGCCAATCTAAAAGCCCAATGGATCCACAAACCTGACAGCAAAAATATACTTTCAAAATCATTTATTAAATAACAATGTCAAAACTTTAGTTAAATTTCCTTTTTTTTTAAAGTTTAATTGCTAATGAAAAAGTTTTCTGAAAAACTGATTTCAAAGAGGGCAAAAATTTCAGTCATTTCCTATATAATCTACTCATAATTATTTGTGCTCAAGTCTTAAGTTGCACATTGAATATTCATAAGGTTGGCTAATCCCTTAATGACAAATCATTGTCATTATACAATTTGTAGATATAAAATCAATTTCTACCATTTTGTTCTAATACAAAATGAAGCTGATTTATAACATTAATACCTAATCTATATTCCTCATCAGTTCTGCTTTAATTGCCTTCAGTAACATAAAGCCATACCAGTGACAGTGATGTTGGATCTCTTATAGTTACTGTCAATATTTACTAACTATGAATTGTATCTTGTTTAATTCACTCCAATCTTGTCAGTTTTTATTTGGTAAAAAAATCAAAGAAAACAACCTTATATACCCAACATGATAGGCTATAAAAGGAAAACAAATATAGAAGGCAAGCTAGTTTAAAAGTCTAGATCAGTGAGATTTTACAAGTTGCAGAGACAGGATGATAGAGCTCTTTGAAAACATGATTATGCTGTGAAAAGAAAATTTATTGATTTCTGTTTTAAATTTATAGAGAAGAAGCAATATTTTGTTCAGTAACATACTAGTACATGTACTCTGACCCTGACTTCATGTCAGTCTGTGACATGACTTAACTTAACTTTCAATACATTATCATGAATATCTTCTAAAATAGCTTGTTCATGACAAAGAAATGTCACAATATTGTTATTTCCGATTTCCTTAATACAAGTTAAGAGCAACATTTCCATATGTTGACAAAAAACTGTTTATCCTAAAAAAAAGCAGTAAGAAGAAACAAACAAAAGAAAAAATCAATATCTGTTTATTGAATCTACATTCAGTTAATCATTAGCAATTGCTAACTAAAGACTCTGTCAAATTTAACAGCAGAGTGTTATCTTGCAAATAGATAAAAGAGCAATTACATAATTATCAATACATTATGCAACTATCCTATGCAAGACTGCATAGTGCATTTGAGACTTTAGTAGAAAAGTTTCCTTCATGAAAGATTTAAATTTTAGATACTCAGATGCCCAGAATCAAATTTAACATAGCTTCATGAAAACTGTGTTTTTCTAACAACAAAGGAACTCCACAGAGGTCCAAAAGCATAGAAACATAAAATTTGAATTTCGTTTATAGATCAATAGGGGCACTTATTAAAACAGAAAGATATGAAAATATAATTAAGAAATAATTAGTTAGAAATAAGTTGAAAATCATTATTGTGTCATCTTTAGCAAGGCATTGCAACGCTTTTCAATTTTGCGTCATTTTGCAAAATTTGAATAATAACATGTATTCCAGAAAGACGGAGTGAGTAAACGATCTGAAATTTTGCACACAAGTGACTGATGTAAACCTTTATCAAATGGAACATTTATCTTGAAAAGTTATTTCCAGTCCCGTCATGTCCAAAAACCTCAGTGGAGTCCCTTTAAACTAAATACTTTTTGACTTAGATTTTACAGACCAGATTCCATAGTCTCTACATGTGTAAGTTCTTAGTAACTTCTTACAAAGAGAATTTTTTGTCACTCTATAAGCTTAGGTACTAAGGTTCCAATAAATATTTGATGACAAGGTTATACCCAGGACTAACATCAATAATCTACTTTTTATACTTACAAACCCTAGATTCTTAAAGCTATCGATATAAAAAATTACTACTGTTAAGTATATATACATAGTACTATCAGCCACCAGCAACTTTAACTCAGGTTAACTTGCATCTTTAACAGTCAAAACTAATGATCTTCTTTAATATTATAATACCTTGCTGTTCAGAAAGTAACATATTATAAATGTCCTCTGTACATTCAAATATGTATTTCACCGAAATCGTATACCACAGGTGCTAGAAACAAACTTTTTGTATGTTCTATATGGGCTATATACTGTAACAAGATATACATATAACATAATTTTATATAGGCCGATTTATGTAAAATATTTGATTATGTGACTAGTGCCAGTGCCTTATACTTGACTTCTTGGACATTTAACTGTTTTTGTAACATATGACTGCCAAAGAACTGCCATGAACCCTTTTTACTTCAGGCAAACTTCTCTTTTATTTTGCAAATATCAAACTTAAATCACTATAACACATCTCATATTCAGGATTTCAAACCCACTTGATTTCTGAACAAGTGAAGGGCAGAAATTAAAAAAATGCCTTGATAAAGGTTGATTTTTATGCACATCTTTTTTATACTGAATGTACTTTCTTCAACAACTAGAAAGAAAGCACTTTCCAATGCTGTTACCTAATTTGTAAGAATTCCATATCTTTTCTCAACTGATTGTTCAGATTGTCCCAGATAAAAACTCTCCTATGTAATTTTCTTCTTTTTAATATCTTTAAATATCTTTTCTTGGTCAAAATTAGGTTTACAGCTTTGGTTATGCATTTTCTCCTTTTAAGGATAGGCAAGCAGTTCCAATATCTCAAGAAATGCCTCGTCATAGTGAACAAATCAATAAATTCCGATCATATACAAACTGTAGGTACATGTACTCGTATTTAAAACAGAAACAGTTTAAAATTGCATGGCATCAGACATCAGAAGTAAAATCAATAATTGTAACAACTCTACTGGGAGCTAGAACAATTAAGATATGTTTTAACACTGTGATTTAAAGAACAGGAAAATTGCTAAGTGCATTGTTAAAAGTTACTAATGACTTTACCAAATATAGATTCTAATAGCAGTTCATTGAGCTGTATACAGGTATAACATGAAACTGTAAACAAGCTTATTATCCTAGAATTTATGGATGAAGCTGAAACTTTTATCTTTACTAGATAAAACAGCAGCTTCAAACACTGAATATTATGAAAGCATCCAGATACAAAATTTTAATATTCTATAAAATATATGTTTTCCCTATTAGAAACTATAACAGTCTAATAGACTCAGTTACTTCTAAATAGGGTTTAGAAAGCCTAATTAAGACTTCACAAAGTCCATAATATGGGCTTACAAACTCATAATTTGAAGTTATAAAATCTTAATAAAATCTTAAATAAGTAACAAACTCCTTATTTGGAGTAAAAACAAAGCCTAATTTTTAAATCCTAATTAATTTTGTAAATCCTAATCATTATTAATAACTCCTAATAAGTCTTAATTAGAAGCTACCAAGTTCTAATTAGGAGCTTAGAATGTTCTTATTAGGTTGTTCTAACTCTTAATTTAAATAAAATGATAAAAGTCCTAATAAGACTTTTACTTCTAATTGGGGATTTATATTAAGTCCTCACTGGCAGTAACTTTGTAAAAATAGAGTTACCTACTAACTTAATAAAAATAGGGTAACTTAATAAAAATAGGGTAACTTAATAAAAATAAGAAGTTTGTAAAGTTTAAAATCCTAATTAAGAGTAACATAGTCCTTATTCACCGAGTCCAATCGTTCACTATGTTTCCCAGGCGGAGAACGCATGAAGAGATCAATTTTACAGGTGGAAAACCGATACTGTGGTAAGAAAGTTGTCTTCAATTTCTTTGAAAATGCATATTTCACAAAACTTTATAGCCTATTCTGATCTCGTATGATTACTTTATCCGACAGGCATCTCAAACTCGCCAAATCTTTGTTAACTTATTAGATCATTATCGACAACTGCACAAGAAAAGTCACAAAATTGGTAAAATCGCTCTTTGATAGCCAAAAACTTGACATCCAAGCAAACTTCTAAACATTTGTATCGCTCTAAAGATTCTTTATTAACATATCCTTATCCACCAAACGCCTGTTCTATTTCTATTCCGTATTTTTGGAGTATAATATCGTTTAAGCGAATTTTCAAAATGAACGCATGAGCCGAACTTTTCATGTGGTTTCATAGGTTTGCAAAGTGAACGCATGAGCAGGTGGTATTTTTAAAAACCCAAGTTTTTCCTAATTATCTAACAAATTTAACATATTCAAACTTTAAAAATTTCAAATTTTATTTCAAATAAGTGAGAGACACTTTTTTTTCACAAATTAAAATATACTTTGTACGCTGTATGTTTATATATGCTAATAAGCAAAAGTACGAGGTCTGTTGGGAAAGATCGTGTGAAATTGAAGTAATTCCTCGTTTGTAACACATATTATCAATTTATCAGCTTTAATGAACAACCTCTTTTTGAATAACTTAAACAAATGAATATTGTTTAATACATAAAACGGAGAGATAACTAAGTCTTGTCATGTTGAATAAAATCAACAACTGACGACATTAAGCTGATTTATATAATAATCTTCCATGAAACTTTGGAAAAATCCTTGATTTTTGCACGCATTGTAAATGATTGTTTTACAAAATATGTACTTTGATAATTAAATCATGAATCCTGAATATACAATTACTATCATACGCGCATAATATTTAACAACATATACAACAAAGGACAAATGACAAATAATAGCGTATGTATACTCTTTTAAAGTCCCTGTACCTCAAAACTTTAATAGTCTAATATGATACTCAAATAAATTATTACCAATATAACAAATCTTACACAGATATTATCGAATTTAAAGTTCTGTAAATAAAGGGAGGTAATTTGAAACACATTTTGATAAATACTTTGCCTATTCTTCATTAAAATAAAAAGTGTATTATTTCTAAAAGAAAAACTTATAATGAACCTAAAAATTATGTGTTATTTCAACATTTTCTTTTATGTTCATTTTGTTGTAAGGAAGTTGATAAATATATTCTTGCTTAAAGATCCTGTATGTTTTTACCCCATGAGCTTATTGCGAAAAATGGCCGTTTTCATTGAAAAGCCTCCTGTAACAAGTTCAAACTGCTATGAAACTATGAAAAATGCTTCCTTCAATACTGATGAAACTCGGCACAAATGTTGAGTACACCATAGCCTCTGTAACAACATGCTCAATCGTAAAATTTCTGTTACCATGGCAACGGGTGGACGTCTTAAAATTGCCAAAAATCACTAATTTGCATTGTTTTTTTTCCATCAAAACTGATTTTAAAGTGCTGTAACTTCTCAATGAATTGAGATAGAGTAAAAGGCTTTTCAGTGTCTGTTACTAGTTACCCTAAGATCGACCTCAGGCCATTTTTAGCCTGTCACATGTCCAAAATTTTCTTGGCGATGAGGGGGACTCCGCCCCCTTCAAACCCCCTCAGACAACCCCCTGATGTAACATTTGGATGGAGGACGGCGCCGAAAAAGTGGTCACTTTTTTAACAACATTTCTCAAACGAACACCAGTGTTTGGGGCCTAAATAGGACATTTTTTGATGCCTCAAAAAGTGTAGGGGGAGGGGGCAAAAAGCCGTCGAAGACTCGAAATACGCTTATATAAGGGAAAATGTTAAGGGTATAACATCCTTGCGAAAGTTGTATATAAAGTCAGTTCTTATGAAAAACATATACTTAAGAAGTTGACATTATTAAACACATTATATGATATTTCTTGAGGAAAACTGTTTTGAAATTTTTATTTGAATGCAAAACTGATTTTTTTACCAAAAAACAGATTTCTAATTATCTCCTTTTATTATCGGAAATTTTAAATTTTGGCAATATCCTTATCAAAAAGGTTTTCTGTAACTTTTAACATTGTTAATTCTTTATTTAAGCCAAAGATTTTTCATATAAGAACATAAAATTTTGAGTCACAGGATCTTTAAGTGTATGTTACATCTTTAATTATAACATACCATCAACCAATGATGTTGTATTTTGCAAATATTTTACTCAAAGTTTTAGCAATGAGGATTTATTATATTTTCACAGAACCGAACAGACCTTCATCTATTGCTTATAAGCAATTGAATTCGTCATAAGGTATGAAAATAGGAATTCTGTTTGCTCAAACATTCGGAACGAAAATTTTGGAATTTTAAGGTTCAGTGATCGATAACATGTGAGATATCCATGAAAACTGGAGTAACCAAAAAATCCGCCTGCTCATGCGTTCACTTTGCAATCTGATAAAACCACATGGAAAGTTCGGCTCATGCGTTCATTTTGAAAATTCGCTTAAACGATATTATACTCCAAAAATACGGAATAGAAATAGAACAGGCGTTTGGTGGATGAGGATATGTTAATAAATAACCTTTAGAGCGATACAAATGTTTAGAAGTTTGCTTGGATGTCAAGTTATTGGCTATCAAATAACGATTTTACCAATTTTGTGACTTTTCTTGTGCAGTTGTCGATAATGATCTAATAAGTTAACAAAGATTTGGCGAGTTTGAGATGCCTGTCGGATAAAGTAATCATACGAGATCAGAATAGGCTATAAAGTTTTGTGAAATATGCATTTACAAAGAAATTGAAGACAACTTTCTTACCACAGTATCGGTTTTCCACCTGTAAAATTGATCTCTTCATGCGTTCTCCGCCTGGGAAACATAGTGAACGATTGGACTTGGTGTTATTAGGAGTTTCTTAGTCTTCATAAGATTTAACTTGTCCATATTTGAGTTTATAAACTTCTATTGAAGATTTTTGTTGGTCCTAATTATGATTAACTGAGTCCTATTTATAAGTATCAAAGTCTGTACTTAGGAGTTACTGATTGCTAATAAAGTCCTTCTTTATTACCAGTCTTAATCAGAGCTTATGATAAAGCCTAAATAGTGATCTTATAAAGCTCCTTATTGTGAGTTTTAAAAGCCTAAGGAGGACTAAAAACTAATTATTTGGTTCTCCCTATAAGGAAATTTTAAGTCCTTATTATGATTTTTTAGGTCCTTTTTAGGGCTTACTAAGTCGTTAGAAGTCATAATTGGACATTTATAATTATAAGTAAAGAGTTTATAAAGTAAGAATTAGGAAGAGTCCTTGTTTATTAAGTCCTTGTCAGGCTGTAATAAGGAGTTACTAAGTCCTAATAAAAGTCCTAATAACACTTATAAACTTCTAATTAGGAGTTTATATGTAGTCAAGGTAACGAATAACTAGGTCCTCATTAAGTCAATGGTGCTTATAAAGACCTTATTCTTATAAGATATTTAAAAAGAGTAGACTTTCGTATCACTTCTTTTCTGTCCTATTCAGAAGTTACTGTGTCATACATGAAATTAGGTGTAACTTCAGTCCTTGTAATTAGTTTCAAAGTTCTACTCAGGACAGAGTATCATAAACACTCCTTATTAGGCTTATCTAATAAGTATTTTAACATCTGGCATCAGGATCATCAATGCTTCCATACTTAAGTGAAAACAAACTACATCTTATCCAATAAAATGTTTATTGCAAACAATTGGCTTAAAGTTTTCAATTTGGATTGCTGAAATAGTTATTGTTATGTAATTTCTTCTTTTCTTTTGTTCATTGTTTAACATTAAATACAGTGAATAAGACTTCTGAACAAGTAGCTATAAAATATTGAAGTACATATACATTTACAGATGGATGTAAATTTAGATCCACTACTGTTGTTTGTTTTTTTTCAAGATGAGAGAATCATAAATTCAATCAAAGTTGGGATTTACATTTAACATCAGCCAAAAATGTTTTCTATATATAAATTACATTCTTTGTTAAGTTTAATGATCACCAATTTGTTAACTGTATAAAAACTTGCACATGTTACTTAACAAGAATTATATACATATTTTAATGACAAAAGAGCATTTTAAATATATTAAGTATATTATCCTGACAGGATTTCAGGGTTGTTCTGCTTAATTCATAAATAAGGATAACAGATATTTCATATAATTTCATGAAATGCAATGCAAATAACCTATGCAGTCATAAAATAAATGCTTTGAATGAGTCATAAAATTAACACATTACAAAATAAACTCGCTGATAAATGACCGAAATTATTCTGTTGTCAAGGAAAACATCAAACCTAATGCAAATTACAAGCTAGTTTTCAAATATCTTTAAAACGTCTGGGTGTTAAGATTCCAAGTATTATGAAGTCATAATTATTTTTTTTAATTATTACTGATATTTCAGTTAAATAAAATGTAAATAAATCAAGAATTAAAATTCAATTATGTCAAACAATATTTGTATTTTATTTTAATGTTTATTTTTTTATTCTCAATTAAAAATTCTGTTTAAAAATCATAGACATTATGCTCATTTTTTCATGGTCAAACTAAGATAAATTAGATGTACATTTCAAGACACTGACAATTTTAATGGTGATTGAACAATAATTGATATTAGATATTCACAAATGTTAAGGATATAATATAAAACTGGCTAAAATATAAAAAGATTGCCCGGCTTATTTTTTATAAATTGAACATTAGTCATTACCATTTATATGATTATCTAGAGATTTATGTAAGTCAATGGGGTTATTGATTACTCAGGTGTCGTTTATTATTAACAAATGTCAAGTTATTTCAATTTTGCCTAAACACTCACCATTTACTCTTGGATGGGCATAATTAATGTAACAGAGATTTAGAAGTCCTTAAAATATGTTGTTAATAATCATAACAGATCTAAAACAATTTTTTCTGGGTTATCCGCAATAACAATTTGCTTTATTAGTATATATGTATATCATATACATGTAGTCCAATATGATAAAAAATAATTTATATTAAGGTTTTTTAAACTTTAAATTTCTGGAATATGACTGAAAGCCTTGGGTCCAAGGAATTGGGAATTTTAACAGTATTTTACTCAAATTAGGACTTTTCTTTTCTTTTGATTGCTCACATTAAATTATTTTGTTCCAAGTATTTTACAATATACAGCAACTTTATGCATAACTGTTTTAATTCGGAAAAGTTTTATCTAAATAATTTCAATGTTTTAAATGTATATATTATATTTTTCACTAATCTTTGCATCCAATTATTGTGTACTACAGGCAAGATGTGTTATTTTGTGAATGCTGAGAAAAAACTAACAGAATCTGCAAAAGATGTCATAAATTATTACTCTGAGGCAAATCATAAAGACAAAATAATGCAGCAGTTAATATAAACACTGTGTCCCTATCTCTGGGGCAATGTCAGGGACCTCATGTTTGTCCCAAAACTGCCTAATTAATGCAAAAAGTTTGTCCTGGTTCCAAAATGTTTCCAATTAACAGCCATTTAGCAAACACTTTACAATCTGATTGTCCAGTCAAGGTTTTATAGTTGAGATATTTCATGTAAGAGCATGCTGCAATATCTCCCTTTACAAAGCAAGATTCTAGACAAGAAAAAAATTGCCTATGAATCTAGCTCAAAATGTTAAAATATGTTTTACTATCACTACCAGATTTTGATGATACAAATCCTCTAGTATCTAATTATCCAAAAGTTTAGATGCAATGTATTGTAATATATTGACATGTTGAGTAATAATCCACAGTAAAATATCTAAAGCAGCAGTGCATGTATTTATACATGTTTAAGTTTTGGCTACCACAACTTCCTATTGGCATTTATGGTTTTAAATGTAATAGTACTAATACCAGGTCTAGTAAATACTTAAACTGTCCAGTGAAGTTTCATATTAGCTTAAGTTACAAGTAGGCAGTGTCCTTCTCCTTCCTGGTCTGGAGGCATTATTTTTGCCATGGCATGAACAGTTTGACTCAATTTACTGTTTTTTTCCTACTGTCAAACCTAGTCCAACTTATTGTACTGCGTGACGAGATATTGTGCTATTTCGTGTCTGGATAATATCTCGAGATTCTGACCCAGAACAAAATATCTCAGAATCTAGCTTTGGTACATCAATATATTTTGACTGCTGTCAAACCATAAAACAAAAACATCCCTTGTCCAACACAATTTCAATGATTCTTTGACATGTCTAATTAGTTGGATTAATCTTGAAGTATAGATAACTCTGAACAAAAAAAAAACGATTATTAGAGTAGACCCTTAAATGTGTAGTCAGATTGTTTTCTTTAAATTTCATTTTATTCATAAATAGACCATACTGTACATATTCATTTCTGTTATTAAATTGACGTTTCAGATTCATGAGAATCTAAATAATGATTCTACTGCATAGTTCATTTACTCTGTTTTATCACTTCAACAACAAAGAAATTGATCAGCTGTTCTATTTTTACTCACCCAAAACAAAACATTGAATCCAAACATCAAATATTTCATCAAACAGCTCACTTCCGACGAATCTTGACGACGTTTACGCGGCATGATTATATCCCTGAGAAAAAGTGTTTATTTCATTTAAAGTATAAAGATAAAAACTACAGTAATTGATCCAAATTTTTGATTGCTGACATAATTCTTCTTTAAGTGTGTCGATAAAATCCGTACTAAACCGAATGACGTTCGTCAAACATGGAGAGCAGGGAAGTGCAGACGAAACATTCTAAGAAAAGCACACTTCAGAGCAAATTCATAGATGTTATTCTGCCTGTCACTGGTTGTGTTAGCTATGAATGCTTTGCAGTAAATATAATGAATCCAAAAAGATTCCAGGAGTGAGTAGTATCGTTTAATAACCAACCTTCCTGTTACTAATTGGCAATTAACAAGGGAGATAATATTGTCGTTCGTACTTAAAACATTCGTAACCAATTTACGACGTTCCCTGAGCATGTGCTATATTGGAGACATTCTTTTCCAGCAGCCAAGATTTGCCATGAATAAAATTCTTGTTCATGTTAAAGTACATTTCTTAAAGTTTAATTTAAACCTAGAACATGTATTATGCTAACAAGCATCCCTTATTTACATTTTTTGCTTCTCTTTTTCAGGTTCTTTGGAGACAAAACTTTTGTTACTGCAGATATTCTTTGGTTTAATGCTCATATTGGCTTTGGTGTTTACTTGTACAGACAGAGGTTTCTTCAGAAAGCAAGTACACATTGGAAGATAACATATAGTGTATTTGTATCAGCATTATTTAACTTTGGATCTGTCCTTCTTTGGGGTTCATCTAAAAAATTATTGCCCACACTGCCTGAAAGGATTAAGGTTATATTTGGACTTGGTTCTGGGCTGTTACTTATGTATATAGGCTGGCATTTTTCAGATTTTTTGAATAAGCAAATGCTGCAGCAGAGGGAACATTAGATAACAAATTTACCTCGTACAGAAAACTAAAAATATGTTTAAGTTATGTTCAAAGTATTTTTTATAGTGTGTTGTTACAAAAGTGATTAAGATAAGAAAGAGAACAAATAGCAAAATTTTCTGATGGTGAATTTTTCTTTTCCACCTAGAGAAGGCAGAAGGCCTATTTGTATAACATAAACTTCTAGTCATATATTAATGTTTACAGTATGTATTTTTATATTGCTATTAAAATGACAGATTTTAATTTTGTTACTTTACTTGCCTGATCACAAACAGAAAATATTTTCAAACATTCCAGTGTGTATTAATCAGAATCAAAGATATATGTGAACCAAATCAGCTATTTTTTGATACCTTTAGAAGTGTTTCATGAGTTATTTACTATTGCAGTCCCTATTAAGACCAATTTTTAATCTGGTGTTAAGGTGATATATGTCTATGACAAATTCTACAATTATCATATTGGATTTGGCTATTGTCTTTTTTTTCTCTTAAAAGATCTTCAATTAAGATAGACAAAATTTGCTTCATCTGTGTTGGTTGCTAATAACTGTTTCCAGGAACAGCTTAGCTTGTGTGATATACTGCAAAACTAGAAAAGACCAGTTTTTAATGCTTTACAACTTACTTGCTCTTCTGGTATCTGTTTGAAGATTTTCCAGTCAGAATCACCATATATGTATTTATGCAGGAGAAATCGAAGTGCACAAGTTATACATGGATTACTACTTTGCTTTTTGATCACATAGGGTTAACCTCACTTTGTTAAGATGTGATAAGCATTAAATTATGTTGATTACACATAATTATGTAGTTTATATTGACACAGAGGCATATTGTAATTATTATTTCCACATTTTGTATGAATCACAATATCATATCTTTCCTTATTTACATACATTAATCCTGTGCTTTTTCCCAATTCTTAAAGTGCTTACATTAAATGGTGGAAATAGCTCTGGGTACACTGTCCAACACCAACTGGCCCTTATTAAAATATGGCCAGTCTCTGTGATTTACATTACAACAATGTTGGTTGTCATTTAGCTGACAAGGTTGGCAATTTGTTTAAAGAAAGCTGTATTATTTACTCTTTTAAACAGCAAGCAGCAGACACCTCTCAAGTAATTCATTGTTAACAAAACAACTTCTCCACCTACCAATAAAGCCATACCAGTAGATTATGCTGGTGAAGGTGGTACTGTGTTCTGCATTGATATGGGATAAAGAAGAAGAAAGACGTTGAAGGATTACATTTTTTTACTACAGCCATCCACACCCTACATATCATTCATTACAGTGATGACAGATAGAGTGAGATAGTTGCTCACTACAACATGTATAATCTACTCTAGATGCAGCAGTCAGAACATTGACTACACACATATCTATGCTTACATATCACATATTCTTCTTATGTTAAACTTATTTTTATATCAACTAATATGATAAATGTCTTAACAGATTTTATGGTGGAAAATATACATTTTTAAATATTATTGTACTTGACGAATAATTATTGTATGAATACCAACAGTCTATGTACATATAGGACATCATCGAAGTAAGAATGCTGTTGTTAATGAATCTCTACATTTTATGAACAGTATAACAACATTTCTAATTGAAATAGAGGTTTGATTAATTTAATATTTGCTAATGAAACTGATTATATAATAATGTGATATGCAGTCATGGACATGTGTGAGAAATGGCTACCACATCCAGTTCAAATAACTGAATTAAGAAGAAATAACATTCCATGATGAACTCACTTCAACTTAAACTTTCATGGACAACAAACAGTTAAGCATAACAGGGAAAATACTCTAACATAATTATAATGGCAACCATATGTGGAAATATTTATTATTCCAAATAAAACTTATTTTCACCATTAGATAAAATGTTTCAACACAAAAACAAGTTTTTGTTGATCCATCATACCTGAATGTACCTGTGCTGCTTTAAAAAGCATGATAAAACATAATTACATAAATACTTCCAAATATGTCCCTTTAAGTTCAAATCACTTCAATTTTTATTCAACAGAATCAATAAAAGAATAAAAATAATGAAGATGCAAAAAATAAAATATGAACTATAGCACTGCTCAAAGGTTTCGCACCTGACAAAATGAAGCTTATTTATGAAAATACTCTATTTACAATTTAATTATCAAATTTTGTACAACATTCCCGTGTTTACAATATATGACCAGTTTGGCCAGTGTTTCATAGTTTAAAATCTATTTATTAATTACAAAAAATTAATAAATGAAACAGGTGTAACATTTTCACAAATTAGCTGATTAATTATAATAATTAGTTCGTAACAAATTAGTTATGTCATACATGTATATTAAACTAGCCATTAACATTGAAATATAAAAATGCTTTTTAATATGTTAAGCATACTTGTAATTTAAATTTTAACTTAAAAATCTTGCCATTCTTAATCAAGATTCTATCAGATATTTGAGCAGTTAAGAATGAAAAAGAGACCAGTGAAGATTAAGGTGTGCACAGAAAAATATTGCACCAATCAAGAACAAGGATAACAAAATGTCACAAATGTACTCGTTAAAACATAGGCCAAAAACATGACTTACACAAACATAAATATCTAGCCATAAGAGTATTGTACCAACACCATTATAAAAGATAGTGCAACATCTACTTATCAAAAATACTTTTCTTCTAACTTTAGAATTATTAACTTTTAACAGTAAAAAAAATGAAGATAATCCATTATACATTATCTAAAATTTGATACAATGATGCTTTTTATATTTATATTCTCAAATGCATGCAAGGCATAATCTGTTCCTTTCTTCAATTATTACTTCTTGTTTGTTTGTTGTTTTTTTTTGGCATTTAATGCCGAATAAAATATATGTTATACTTAAATGACCTACTAATGTCTTTGGTATGCTGTAAAAAATACTCATCGACTGTTTTCGTACAGTACTAACAAAGATATATTTCAGAAAATGAATTTTGTATGAAAAGTATTATAAAAATAGCATCTGCTCATAATACACTTATACAGACTACCATTATACAGAGACTACATTGATAACATTTTCAACAAGAGCTGTCACTAGGACAGCCTGTTCAACTTTTCTTAGTGCATGACAGTGAATTAGAACCCATTATAATGTAGAATTTTCTTAGTTAAAAAAGAGCCATATTCAGTCAAGCACTTCCTATTCTTCTCTCAAATAAGTGTGTGAAGTTTCAACACTTTCCCTTCATTAGTTTTGGAGACACCAACTTGCAGGCAAAAACTTAAGACACCCAGGTGAGTTCAATAGCTTTCACCATTTTTAAAATAGTCTAGCTAAAAACCATACTGTACCACTGCATGCTTCCATTTGCGTGTCATTGATAACACTGCTGTCCTAAAGTTTTACCATGATCAGGTTATAAAAAAATTAAAAATATCTATATACCTTATTTTAAATAGCCCGGAACCAAATTAATGTCCATCTATTTGATACACAAAACTATTTTTGTTATATACATGTATTACTGTTTACCGTTCTGAAATGACTTGATACCTTGAGAAAAACTTCAATTTGTGATAAGAACCAAAACAAAAAATATTTCTGTACTAAACAAGCTTAAAAAAACTATTTAGAGCTGTTTATAGATGCATCCAATGTAGTTACTGTTACCAGTACTAACAGTACACCCAGATAGAAACTTGGGTTCTTATAAACAGAAATTATACTATGACCTAAACATGAATATATTATAATATATTAGACCTAACAACAAAACTTATGTTTGGTCAATCAATTATGTTCCTAAAATTACAATATGAATCCCTGTTGTTTAAGATATAAAAATAGAAATCTGAATGTAGTTCCATTCAAAATGGATGTTCAAAAAATAGGTATAGCTACTGGACTATGAAATTGAATACCAAACATAGCTTTGTTGCACAATGATAATAGTGTTGTTGATATAACAAATCTTGATTATAAATACAAAAACCACAAACTACAGCTAGAGAGAAATATACTACTACAATGACAGTAGGTTATTTAGAATGGGACTGATCTACATGTATTTATAGTGTATAAAATGCTTGTTTCTTTGTTACAAAGGCATTGCTTAAATCAATGCAGTTTTTGATTACACGTTTTTGGTATAATAATTACATTTATATTACAAGGCTACAACTATTCCAATTAAAATACTTCAAATACAGTGTTATTAAGTTTTATAGGTGACAAAAACAAGCATTTTCAATACACACATATATTAGTAAAGTATTAAATATATCATAAAAAGTGACAAAATGAAACATCATCTAAGATGTTCAAGTTAAAATCATGCAATTGTATAATAACAAAAGCACAAAAGTGAAATGAATTAACAAGCATAATGATGAAATGAGTCTGTAATGAAATACAAGTTCAGTTGAAACACTTCCTGCAATAACGGACCTTCCATGTTTCATATGTAATTTCTTTAAAACCATCTGTTGTATATAAATCTAGCGATCCTTTTCATTTGGAAGACCTTTACTAGCATAAAGGAATACAAATTTCTATAACTCTAGTGCCAGTCAATATTTGAAATCATGAACAATCACTCCATAACGTTGTAACTGTCCTTAAAAAATTTGAAATCAAACTATTATTCTTTTATCTTGTACCCTAATGTTAAAACTGTATATGAATACTGTATCTCTTTATTCAGGAGCCAGCCAGCTGACTAGTGCAATCAACAACTTAAGCATTAAAGAACATACAGTGTATATGTAACTTTTAAAGCTTATTCAAGTGAAAAGATAAAGTATAATACACTATAAAATTTACAAATAGCCCCCTTACATTAATCATTTCCACTGTAACACTAATATATGTCAATAATTATTGAGACAGGTGTCTGGTGGAATTCCACAATAGTTGTATAACTTTCATATTACTTTTATATATGTTTACAACAAACTTTCACCTTAATAATATTCCTTATGTAATACAGGTTTCCCATGATAACATACACTTATATTTATAATGATTTAAACACAACAAAAAAGCAGTGTTGTGCTTTTAGAAATACACATAATTTGTAAGCCAGGATATAGTCAAAAAGCAAGTAATGGATGTATGAAAATGGAATAAATACAGAATATAAACATATTTTTATGTGTAAACAGTGCACAAACATATAAAGTGCTGTTTTACACATTCAAAAATATCAACACCATTTCAAAAACAAAGTAATTGATAAATAATGTAGGCCACATAGAGGCTACCAATAGATTTCCTCTTGCAGCTTTAGTAATGTATACAATAACCAACTTTAATATCAAACAATTACTGTTATATGGTGTGGAGTATTTATCATCCAAAACATATATAACATTTTCTCTACTTGCAAACCAGAGAAAATTATTACTATAACAAAGGGTGCTAAATTATCAATATGTGCTTTAAGTCATGATAAAATATGTGAAAGATGCATCTTCTTTAATAGAAAAATAGTCCATATTTACATATAAATTGAGAGGACAGAACTCACACGCCCCATTCCCAAATCTGTACAAAATAGTTATGCTGAAATTTCTTGAACTTTTAAAACATGACATTGAATGTCAGTCATTCAAAGGTCAAGGTCACACATGAACATGTTCAACAAAGGTCTTTGCCAATAGGTGTGTAATTATCAACATTTATAATGACAATGTAGTGATGAAGTTTAAAGTGTCAGCAGAGACAGACAGATGGGTCAGGAACAATATGCCCAACAACTAATGCACTAAAATAAGATGATAAATATGCAGGTAATAGTGACCAGCACATTCTAACACCACACATACACTATATATATCTTGTGAATTGTTCAGGACAGCACTTAGAATATTATGTTTACTAAAATGATAGATTAATACTACCAGACTTTAGGATTGCCAAAAAACTTTTTTTTTAAATATCACGACTTATGTTCATGTGTGTTAAATCTGATCTTATTTTTAAAGTCTAAAAACCTAAAAAATATTAAATGAATGTTTAAAAATACAGCAGAAATATTTGTACAAATTATTCATGAACAATTAACTAAATACAATGTACATGTACAATTTAAAAGTGACCATGAGCACTTTTGTTTAAGTTATCATTATTAATGTTCAGATTACGCAAGAGTTCAAGAGGGTCTGTGTTCATATCTGTACCAGGGGTGTGAAATCCAGCAGGTGTCATGGGTGTTTGTGGCTCTAACATTGATGGGTCAAAATCAGTCTCTCTATAAGATGGGAGCTGTTGCCTTACAGCTCTTGCATATGATGGCATAACATCATCTTCATGTGAACTACTTGATGAAGACTGTATTGGCTCATTTGCTGATTTCTGTACAGGCAGATTGAGGAAAAGCTTGCCTGCTGGTGGTGAGGGTTTATTTTGATGCATGGCAGCCTCTTTTCTGAACAAAATATCTGCAGTCCTTTCTGCATCCTCCTCATCATCTTCATCAATATTTTCTTCTATCATTCTTACAATATTTGTAATTTCAGTTGGAGTTCCAAGTTCATCACTGAACTGACGACTAAAGCCTGTAGTATTAGTGTTCAGCTTCAATGCTCGTGGTGCTTTAGCAGCTAATGTTTGTCTCTCTGTTGTTTTTGAAATAGATTTGCTCTGTGATTTAACTTTAACCTCTGAATATGCTCCTTTCTGACTTGCTTCAGAAGAATAAACAGCTGCAGTCTGGTCCCCATTAAGAACAGGAGATGTAGAGCTTTCATGAGATCCTTGTGAACTGTAGCTGGGGCTTTGAGAGACAGGTCTTGGCCCACTATGATGCCTTCTTCTAAATGTTGGGAATTCCATCTCTCCTTGTGAATTCCTTGGACTATCTCTTGCCATGCCTCCTTGCTGCTGAGGTGCAGGTGAATTTGCTAAAACAGGAGTGCTTGAACGGGAGTTATTGCCACTTCCTGATGCACTATAGAGTAAGTGCGTAGGAACATGTTTTACATTTGGTAATAACTGAATATGTTGACCAGCAGTTGAACCTGGAGACATTGATAAGGCGTCTGACTGACTGCTGTCCGTTGGTGATGATGGCTGATTCCCTTTTACGGCACCATCTGAACTGGCAGGAGACACACTCCCTGAGCCGGGTCTTGGCTGAACTTGAACATGAACTGGTTGAGGCACCATGTAAGGGTAAGGATGCCGTGGCATGTTCGGATACGAGTAGTAATAGGGAGCCTGAAGTGGCATCTGCATGTATCTTGGGTCTTCTGATGGAATCACATACTGGGGATAAGCATAATAAGGCTGATACATTGGCATTCTGGGCATCATATTGACTGCAACCATTCTTTTCTGGACAGATTTCTTAGGTGGCTGCGAGACTGATGCTTGAGCTTGCTGTTTAGATGATGCAGGCTTTGGAGGTGTGGCAGTTGCCCTTGGTGAATCACTACGATCTTCATCATCACGTTGTACAGGAAGAGCTGGCTGTGCTGGTAATTTCACCTTTGGGCCTGATTGTTTAGGTAATGGTCCCCTCATTTGACCTTTTCCTCCCATTCCAGGGTACATTCCTGGATGTTGCCTGTATACAAGAGGTCCCATGTATGGGTGATATGGCCCATATGGTGATGGATACATCATAGGTACATAAGGATTTCCATAGGGATACACCTGAAAACATAGAAAATAAAACTCATTACATACACTTATTTATATATGACAAATAAGATAAGTATTAATTTTTGTCCATCAATAAATAAGACAAGATGACCATGATGTCCCTACATTACTCACCAATATGTTACATTGTAGGTAAAAATTCCATTGGCCAAAACCTCTCTGTAAACTTCTAGTAAATTGGCCAAAAGCCCCTTAATGAATATTAATGGCTGCTATCATTTTGATGCAATCCACTAAATTGTCCATACATGCTTTTTTCTCCATCTGACCTTTCACCTCTATGACTGTCTTTGGCCACAAGGAACATAAATTTTGCAACATTTCTCATAAAGGAGTAAATTTGTCATGCTACATGCATTTATAGGTATTGCTCCAGACAATCATTTTCCTCTGACCTTTAATGTAACCTTGTTTTTTGACATACACAAGTGCACAATACAATTCATGGTGGTGAATATTTGAATCAAAAGATACTTATATGGACCTTAACAAAAAGGTACGCTAACAAAGGGGGCATGACAAAAGTTTCAATATTTTCTTTCAATAATATATTTATTTTTTTATGGTAAAAAAAAAAAGATCCTACTCTTAAAATGACCATGTATAATTCTGTTTGCTGTTCTAAAAAATTTTAACATCTTCCATGAAAAACATTTAATGTTGATAACGACTTAGACCATGAGGGGGCAATGTTGTTTAAAGGATAACAGACAAACAACATGTGTTGAGCAATTATGATAGCTCACCTTAGCATGTTGTGCACTTGTGAACTTAAAACAATAATGCATAAAATATTAATATACTAGTATCCTATTAAAACAAATTACATATTCTAAACTATGCATTTGCCTTTCAATCAATGGAAAAAGTAACATATAGTAACTAACCTGTGGATGAGGACCTCTATATGCTGCAGGATGATTGGCAGGCCAACCAACTGCTGGGCCCATCTGTCCTGTGTGAGAGATAAATACAGGCTGTCCCTGTTGACCTGGGTATGCAGCCTTGGGGATAAACTCTGGAGCAAGTGGGTTCAGGATGTATGTTTTTGTCATCTCAGCATTATTGAGCAGGGACCTCAGATGTGGTTCAGTCATTCCAAAAAAACTGTTGTTATCATTGCAAACTTCAATGTAATATTCCCACACTTTACTGAAAACAAAATTAAAATCTCCTGTAGATTTAATTGTAAGCATCCCTAATCAAAATGAATATAACAAAGGTCTTTGTGGAAGTTGTTTTAAACATTTTTTTTTTTACCTCTAATGATATTAAATGTTAAAATTGGACAATCATTAAGTAAAAGTAAAGAATATAACATGTAAAGTGTTGAAATCTGTATACATGATGATGCTGTTATAAGACATTTTTTGGGGGGTTTCGACATATGTCTGGAAAATTTGTTTAAAGTGACATTATGCTCATTAAAGTAAATAGTGAGCGCACAGTAAAGGTAAAAAAAACAAACTTATCAGTTTGCTATAATTGTGTTTAATTTTGTATTCTACTTGTCATGAATTATCAATTACCTACATGACTCATGGAAAATTCTATAAATATCCTTTAGAATGTATCTATAAAGTTCAATTGATAAAAAGAGTGGGATAGATTTCAAATTCAATGTCATCATGACCTTGTCTGCTAACTAAAAGGACTATGTCATTGACAGATTTCAAACCGAAGGTCACCATGATCTTTTACTTATTTGCGAAATAATAAAACAAAACAACAAAAATACAGTTTGAGCATTCATTCTATGAAGTTTGACATCTGCAAGTTATCAAAGAAGGAATGAGAAATAGACGGGGAGAAAACAATTTATAATACATTATTTTCCTCGGGACTGAAGACTTTATAAACTAGAGGAATTTCTTTAATAGTTGTTACTAAAATAACTCCATTACATGAATACTGTTACTTTCAGTTTCAAATAAAATATGACTCTTACCTGCACCTGCCAGCTAGACATAAGGATACTGGATCACCTACTGCTATAACTAAAGACTGTGCACGAGTGATTGCTGTATTCAATAGTTTAATGTTGGAAAGGAAGCCTAGATCTAACTTGTCAGCAGCTGCTGCATCAGTAGGGCATGTATGCCTTGTTCTTACTGTACTCATTACTATAACACGAAACTGCTTTCCTGAAATTTGAGACAAAAACATTGAGCCTCTTACACCTAAATTTCTATAAAGTAAAAACAAATGTATCGCATATATAAATAATGTGTTTGCATAATAATGTTTAAGTTATTTGTGTTATTGTCTAATTCACTCAACAGCAAAATAATAACCTGCCTATATCAACAGTCTGTGCTTCTGAGTACTCCAACCAATAACAGATTTTAAACTGTTACCTGTCATGTCACATTCAGCAATTATATTGGTGAATCCCTGTCAGATCAGCCGAATATCGAGTAAAAATATAAGAAGAGGTAAATGTGCAGTGTGCGCTCGTATACGAAAAATTTGGTATTCTAAACCTTGAACATTAACGAAGGCTCTCTCCATGAGTACTTTGTAGTGGGGAGTTGCTTGTTTCTTGTCTAAGGTTCACTAAATTCTGTGAGGATATGTCATCGGATCCTGTCAGCAGGAAACAAAATGCTTACGAAATTGACTATTAGACAACTTCTTGGTACGGGCAACCATATGCACTTGTAAAAAAATTAACCAAATATTGCATATAACCATTAAACTATAGTCTACAAATTAGAAATGTCACAAACATAACTAAAATATACAAATACATAAGATTTAATAAATCAGTACATGTGGACATAAGATATACCTGGTCAGAGTAAGGAGCTACTACACATATACTGTTCTCATCAAATTCACCCCATTCTTGTGGCCAGTGTTTCTGTAGATGGTCAACTTGCTCTATTATCTCATATATCTGTAATTATTAAAATTCAATCATTAAAATATACATATATACAGAAACAAACATTGTCCAAATCTTGGTAAGTAACACAAATCATGACATACTATTTGTTGGGCATTTCATACATGAATAAGAATTGTGATTCTGTATCTTATAGAATAAGATGTTAAGAACAGGCCCATATATAACTGTAAATTCATCAAATGGTGTCTAGAATAGTTTATCAACAAAAACTTTGCTGAGGTAGGGATGATGCCCGACAGCAAATTTTTAAGAAGGTATTACATACAAATATATGGCTTCAAGATAGGTAGCAAGTTTATGATAACTTTTTGCATCAAATGTGAAAGAAAAAAATAGTGTAATTAATTTTGAGATATAGCATATAAGTATCTGATTGTTAGCATATAAAGGGGGCATTACTTTGTCAATGATAAACTGATTGCAGAGAAATTGAACTTGACATAAAACATACATGCATGCCAAGTTTAACACTATCATTGAAAGTCTTCAAGAGCTCTCCTATGGAAAGCAATAATTTTACAGCTAAGTTTATGAGGTAATTACCTCAGCAATATTGTAATATCCTGAACTATTTTCATGTTGTACTTCCTCTCCTCGAGCTGTAAAGAATGTGAGAGGGTAGTATACGCTGTGAGCTATAGGATCTTTTGATGCCTTCAGTTTATTATCGTAGAATAACTCGGATGTAAACTCTATGATGGCCCTGTTAGCACGGTAATTCTCACACAGCATCACTTTACTAGGACTATTGTCAGCATACATATCATACAAACGCTCCAACAATGACTTGTGAAACTGTTGCTGTCTGGCAAAATCAGAAAATGCCTCTGGACTCATCTGCAAAACATATTTATATTTGTTTACTTAGTTGTATATTTACATATCAAAATGAGCAAATTTGATGAAATATCCACTGCAGTGAGATACAAATCACTTGATCAAAGCTTTTTAGTATTTTGCACCTTAAATCTTTATGTAAAGCTCACAAAAATTGATCTGTATCAAGCAAAAAGAGATCTTTTTGAGATAAATGACATTATTAAATTTAATTGTGACATTATGTACTGTCATTTGGTGCTTCATTTAAAGAATGTTTCTGTAAGAATTACAATATATACCACATTTAACATTTTATATCTATCACTAAAATAGCTATAGTGGTTATTTTCCAGCATGAAAACAGACAGATGGACAACCAATACAATGCCAAAACTATATAATTATAATTTTAAAGCTGTTATTCAACTTCTTTTACATCAATATATCAAATATTCTTTCTAAAAATGATATCTGTTAGAAGTTTTATAATAGATACCAGCATTACTCTATATTTACCTGCATATGGTCGCCGGCTAACACTACTCTAGTATTTTGACCTGCTAAAGACAGTGGAATCAACATATCACACTCTAAGGCTTGTGCAGCTTCATCCAGAAATATATGTGTAAAAAATCCTTCTGGGAGATCAAGGTCAGAGAGTAACCTTGCTGTACTCAATGTGGTGATAACTACTCTATGCTTTTCTACATCTTCTATCTGCGGGGCCCTGAATAAATGAATTTGTCAATGTTTTAAGTTGGCATATTTTTATTTAAGAACCTAAAAATAATTTCTACATCAATTTTTTGTTTAAGAGCATCACACTTCTTTACAATTAAGGAAAATAGTGCCATTCAAATATCACAGGAAGCAGTTTTTTTCTTCAAAATTAGTGAATGACAAATACGTTTCCTGTGCATATGCAAATCAGTAACAAATAAAAGACTAAACTTTAGTTAAATTGCATACAAAACATGTTTACCAATTTCATCAATATAAGATACAATAATATAGAATGTTACCTGAAAGTTCCAGCCTGAGGACCTGACTGTTCTTGTATACAATATTGTAGAACAGTCTCTGAGACAGTCTGTATCCAACGGTGACGGTAATATACACGCAGAGGCCGTGCTTCAAGATTACCATCCATTACATAAGGATGTAAAAACTCTTTAATATAAATATCAGCAGCACTGAAAACAAATATAAACATCACTACGTCAATCTTCTAAACTAATTCTCCATTTAGACTTAGTTGTAAAGAGTTTAGTTAGGGGTTTCCTTAAATCTAGTAAGATGGTGCTTATAAAACTAAAATACTTTATTCAGTTTTAATAATCCCTTTTTTTACAAAAAAGCATGCCATTACTTAAATTCAAATGTATCTTATAAATAAAATAACACACTCTTGTACTGCAGTACAAGTTAGTAAGTGAATTAAACCCATCACTTGTTATTCACAAAACATAATGGATGCTATTCTTCTTGTTGCAACTCTATACAGAAAATATGCATGAAATAGAGAGTAAAGCTGCTATATAAGACATTCACCTATTAGAATGGGTACATATCAATATTCTTGTGTTTTCTTCCAGCAGAACATGTTTTGCACACTGTGCTAAGGTGTAAGTTTTTCCAGTACCAAATGGACCAACAATGAGTAAGGGAGGTAATGCTTTATGGGAATATGCTGCACACTTCATGATAGCATCTCTTTGATCCTCATTTGTTCTGTCTCCAACATCTTCCTTCCAAGTCCTGAATCAAACAAAATGGAGAAGATTTGTGTCATTTGTTAAAACATGAAAATTAAAAAAAACAACATAACAACTGCCTGATTTTCATATCTGTTTGAAATATAACTTTAAAAATAATATTTAATCACAGAGAAATTACCTTGAACTTTACATTTTCAGAAACATTCCTTGTAATTTGAACACATTCTTTTAGTCCTCAAAATAGCTATATTTTTATAACTTATGCTATATTTATCAAGAAAAGAATTTTATCTTTTTTTATGACAGAGGAACAGAAATCCTTAAAACAGCTGTATTGTTATCAACCAAATTGTCATACTAGGAAAACATAGGCACCTCCCAAAAACTTAAATAAGTCAGCTTTCTATAGATAAAACACTCTTCCTTTTAAACTGGTCTGACAGAACTATGACATAAAGTTATGCAACTTTATCACAGACACTATTTCATATTTTAAAAGACATGTGCAACACTAACAAAACTGTCAAAAATTCTTTCTATCTTTGAAGAGTGACAATTTAGATCAATTACAAACAATCAAGATAGTTTACCAGTCTACAGGAGGTAACTGTTCGAGTGCAGGAGGGAAGACAATATCCAGTGTTGACAAGGCATCAACTGCATGGTGCATCTCACAGAAATGAAGTCTGTTTAACTGGAACTGCACCTTTAAACAACATCAAATGTTTTAATATCACATATATACACACCAATTTTAGGTATAGAAGCACAAGTATTACAAGGTGCATTGTACAGAAGTCATTGTGAAGTAAAGTAATAATTATGTTCTGTCTTTAACTTGTCAATTTGTACAGTACATGTAGGTTTATATATTACATAAATTTTATCTTACTGTTTACACTACAGTTGCTTGCTGGATCTAAAAACACGACTTGTGTAAATACATCTCATTTATTTTTAGAGACCTATCATAGTATGTATAAAACAAAGGTGAGGATAAAATTATTCTCAGCTAAGAGACTATTTATATATGTTTCAGGATAGAATTGTAACGGCAATATTTGTTAACTGTTTTAGTATTTAATTGTATATTACCTCCACAGAAAATTCTTGGTCACATGTCAGTTCAAGTTCTTCAACACATTCCCTTGACAGTCGTAGAAATATGAAATTTTTCCCCCTGTCTTCTATTACAGCTTCATATACCTGCAAACATGAACAAAGTCATCAAATACCTGCAAACATGATCAAAGTCAAAATACTACTTTGTTTACATTTGACACTTTTTATGAGAGATAATGTCACATTCAGCACTTCTTTTTTTTAGGTGATGAGCATACAACATGCTCTAAACTCATTATCTTAACGTTATTAAACTCATGTTTTTCTTCAGGAAATATTTATTCATTTCTGAGGAATAATGTGCCTTTAACTGTTTGTTTACACCAAAAGCCATTTAAATATTGTAACACATTTGGAAGGAAATTTCACTTCACTAATTGTACAAATTAATCAAAGAGCTACCTTTTTCGGCAGTGCATTGTTTTTGGAACCAGGTTTATGTGGAGCCAGCCACACAAGGTTTGTACTTTTTAATATCAGTCGTCCAGCAACTGAATCAACCGAGAGGTCATCTTCTAGCTTCATACGTGCAAACAGCTCTCCATCCTGGGCAAACTTTGCTGCTGACAATGAGCCTGGCATCAACAGGAAACGATTCACTAGCTGTAACGATGTTGTGATGTTAAACCTAGAAATAATAAAACATATAATTAATTACTTACAATATTTTACAATTATTAATCTTGGTTATCAATAAACATAATGCTGTCACTTGATTGTAAAAATAATACTATGAGAATGAAATTTTATTAACATAATACAATACTATTTAAACCAAACTTTGTAACAAGAGGGCCATGATGGCCCTGAGGTCGCTCACCTGTATATAGGCCCCCGGAGCATGGCCAGTTTAAACCCCAGGGCTTTTATTTGAACAAACTTGGAAGACACCCATTAGAAGATGTTTCATGATGTTAAGTTTTTACTACACACATATAATGAAAAACAATGACCTCCGCCCCCCCCACCCCCCCCTTGGCAGGGCCAATTTTAACCCAAGGGCTTTTATTTGAACAAACTTGGTAGACACCAACAAAAAGATATTACCTGCTTAACAATCTAACCTCTAGCTCATTGGGTTTTTTAAAAGAAGGTTTTTCAAGTTTTTACTATACACATATAGTTACAAACAATGACACCTCTGGGGCGGGGCCAGTTTTAACCCCAGGGCTTTTATTTACACAAACTTTGTAGACACTTACTAGAAGATGTTTCATGCTTAATATCTAAACTCTAGCTATTTGGGTTTTTTCAAAGAAGATTTTTAAGTTTTTGCCATACACATACATATAAGGAAAATCAATGACCCCCGGGGCGGGGCCAATTTTGACCCCAGGGCTTTTATTTGAACAAACTTTGTAGACACCCATTAGAACATGTTTCATGCTAAATATCTTAGCTCTAGCTCTTTGGGTTCTTTAAAAGAAGATTTTTTAAGTTTTTACTATATGCATATAGGGAAAATCAATGACCCCCTGGGGCGGGGCAAATTTTGACCCCAGGGCTTTTATTTGAACAAACTTTGTAGACACCCATTAGAACATGTTTCATGCTAAATATCTTAGCTCTAGCTCTTTGGGTTCTTTAAAAGAAGATTTTTTAAGTTTTTACTATATGCATATAGGGAAAATCAATGATCCCCTGGGGCGGGGCAAATTTTGACCCCAGGGCTTTTATTTGAACAAACTTGGTAGACACTCATTAGAAGATGTTTCATGCTAAATATCTTAGCTCTAGCTCTTTGGGTTCTTTAAAAGAAGATTTTTTAAGTTTTTACTATATGCATATAGGGAAAATCAATGACCCCCTGGGGCGGGGCCAATTTTGACCCCAGGGCTTTTATTTGAACAAACTTGGTAGACACTCACTAGAAGATGTTTCATGCCAAATATCTAAGCTCTAGCTCTTTAGGTTTTTAAACAAGAGCTGTCCGTAAGACAGCGCGCTCGACTTTTTTATTGCTTGCCAATAAAAAAATTTTTTGCAGTAAAAGGCAATACAAGAATCTCTGTATTTTTAAAGTGAACTAGTTGTTTGATACCCTTGAATATTACAGCAATGTTTATATGACATAATTTATGGTAAAGTGAACAAGTGGATAGGAATGAATTTTTTTAGATTTTTTAAGTTTTTTAGTGCTTGCCTATAATACAAAACATTGACAGTTAAGGGCCATAATTCAAATAAAATCTTTGACAGAATTACCTTCTCCTGGACATGTTTGGGAATCATGATTGTAAACAAGTATTCCAACTTTCAAATTAATATCTCAAACAGTTCAGTCAAAAAGTGGACTGGTACTAAAAACTTAACCAAGATTCTAAGTCGATAAAAGGCCTTAATTTTTAAAACAAATCCTTGACAGAGTTACCTTCTCTTGCGTACAGATGGGGGTAATGATGTGAAATAGCATTAAAAGTTTCAAAGCAATATCTCAAAGGGTTAAGGCAATAAGTGGATTTTACCCATATTCAATGTATTTTCTAAGTCAAAAAGGGGCATAATTCTGTCAAAAACCTTGACAGAGTTATGTCCTCTTGTCTGTTGATGAAGGTCGTGATGGTAAACAAGTATGGTCAGTTTCAAAGCAATACCTCCAATGGTTTTGAAATAAAGTGAGGTGGTACAAAAAACTTAACCAAGCTCAATACACTTTCTAAGTCAAAAAAGGGCCATAATTCTGTCAAAAACCTTGACAGAGTTATGTACTCTTGTCTGTAGATGGAGGTTATGATGGTGAACAAGTATGGTAAGTTTCAAAGCCATACTTGTAATACTTCTGAAATAAAGTGGGGTGGTACGAAAAACTTAACCAAGGTGTGACGCCAACGCCGACGCCGGGGCGAGTAGGATAGCTCCCCTTTTCATAGAAAAGTCGAGCTAAAAAAAGATATTTAAAGTTTTTTCTTTCGGTTGCCATGGCAACCAGAGTTCTGCATGGAAACAATTTTTAAAGGTGACCAGCAAAGGAACATTCCTGTGAAGTTTGGATGAAATTGGCGTTGTGGTTTATGAGGAGATGTCATTTAAAGTAAAAGTTTACGGACGGATGATCGACGGATGGACGCCGGACGGATGGACGCCGGACGAAAAGCGATCACAAAAGCTCACCCTGTCACTTTGTGACAGGTGAGCTAAAAATAAAGAATAGCTGTCATATAGCAGTGATTTCAATTCTGTTTCACATATAAATATAATCACAACTGGCACAGCTTTAACAGGAAACAATGGAAATATACCTGATAGATTTTAGTTTCAATTTCATAACATATTTGCAATAAATTTGAAATCTATAATGGAAAGTAGCTAACTTACTTTGATATTTTGTCTATCTGTGAAAGTTCTTCAACATAAAGCATTTGATGCATCCAGAGCCGATAGTTCTCCTTGGTGGGTGTTTGCATAAGGTGTTCTGAGAACTTAAACTTGTTCATCCCAGGTAGAGAATACTTCTTTAATAAATCTATAGATTTCTGGTCATCAGGAGCTCTGTAAAAATGTTAGTAATACAAAGTTTTACCCCTTCAAATGAAAAAAATGAAGCTTTTATATCGAATCAAGGAGTAAACATTCATTTTTATTTTTTGGGGGGTAAAAACTTTTCGAACATACAATTTTTTTTAGCCCTTTTTACAATACTTCAACAACTGTCACCAGCAAATGTAAATAAGTTTTCAAATCTAATATTTGTGCAAAGAAAATAACATGATATGTTTTCAGGTAATATAATCATAACTAAAACATGCTACAAGTTGTGAAGGATATTCCCAAAATGCAAAAGGTTTAAAATATATAGCAATAAATGATAAGTTTCTGATGAGTTAAAAGCCTTTCTAAATTTCAGGAAAGAAATCGAGCAATTATGATATTCCAAAAATTAAAAAAATGGGTCAAAGACAGAAAAGGCCGGGTTGCATTTGTACACCAAATATCATGAGGCTGATTTGTTACGAAAAAAATTTCCATTGACCCATTAATGTCGAAAATTTAATTCAGTTGGTAAACAGGTAGTGGATTAGCTACACACCTAAAATCGAATCCCACAGTATGGGACCATGTGTCAATGCTGTATGCCAAATATCAAGAGGCTGTGATTAGTAGTTTCTGAGAAAAATGTTACGAAAATTTCCTTCCATTGACCATTAATGTGAACAGGAAGTGGATGAGCTGCAGACTTGAAATCGAATCCCACAGTATGGGACCATGTGTCAATGCTGCATGCCAAATATCAAGAGGCTGTGATAAGTAGTTGCTGAGAAAACTGTTACGAAAATTTCCTACCATTGACCATTAATGTCGAAAAATCTAACTAATTTAACTAAGTTGATAAACAGGAAGTGGATGAGCGACACACCTAAAATCGAATCCCACAGTATGGGACCATGTGTCAATGCTGTATGCCAAATATCAAGAGGCTGTGATTAGTAGTTTCTGAGAAAACTGTTACGAAAATTTCCTACCATTGACCATTAATGTCGAAAAATCTAACTAATTTAACTAAGTGGATAAACAGGAAGTGGATGAGCGACAGACCTGAAATCAAATCCCACAGTATGGGATCATGTATCAATGCTGTTTGCCAAATATCAAGAGGCTGTGATAAGTAGTTGCTGGGAAAACTGTTACGAAAATTTCATACCATTGACCATTAATGCTGAAAAATCTAACTAATTTAACTAAGTGGATAAACAGGAAGTGGATGAGCGACAGACCTGAAATCCAATCCCACGGTATGGGACCATGTGTCAATGCTGCATGCCAAATATCAAGAGGCTGTGATAAGTAGTTGCTGAGAAAACTGTTACGAAAATTTCCTACCATTGACCATTAATGTCGAAAAATCTAACTAATTTAACTAAGTGGATAAACAGGAAGTGGATGAGCGACAGACCTGAAATCATATCCCACAGTATGGGATCATGTATCAATGCTGTATGCCAAATATCAAGAGGCTGTGATAAGTAGTTGCTGAGAAAACTGTTACGAAAATTTCATACCATTGACCATTAATGCTGAAAAATCTAACTAATTTAACTAAGTGGATAAACAGGAAGTGGATGAGCGACAGACCTGAAATCCAATCCCACGGTATGGGACCATGTGTCAATGCTGCATGCCAAATATCAAGAGGCTGTGATAAGTAGTTGCTGAGAAAACTGTTACGAAAATTTTTTTCCCCGCCCGCCGCCGCCCACCGCCCGCCGCCGCCCGACATTCACCATACTATAACCCGGGTTTGCACCTGTGCAACCCGGCCAATTAAAGTACATTAAACATTACATGTTTTTCCTTTCAATAGTTAATATAAAATAGCTTAATGCTTACTTCTGTTTATATTCTACAATCTGTACTTGATCAGATATCCAGCGTCCTTGTTGACTGAGTCGTATCTCTGAGAGAACTTTCTCTGTATCAGTTACAGGTGCCGACTCTACATGCATGTCTCGACTTAACACTGGCTCAGAACCAAAGTCAAACACCAAAGTTTCTCGAAATGTCCCATATATATCTGTCTTAAACACCACCTAATAATACATAAAGAAAATAACATTGTTTTATACAAGTTTGAATCACAGGCCTACAACTTTAATAATGTAATTAACATTGGTTATTAAATAACTTATAAAATCTTTTAAATATATTGAAATTTCTTGAGAAATAGCAACTTTCTTTAAAAGCCCATTTTTTTTAAATGTTTGACCCAATGTAATTTCTAAAGTTCTCATCCAATTAAACTCTGCAAACTTATGTTATTTATGTAATTAAAGAATGGTATATCATCAGTTGGAATCAATTATGTTTTAAAAAAGATTTTATTCTTTCCTGCTGAAATATTTCTGGAAATGTGTAGATGTAACCCATTCAGTCAATTAGGGAAATTAAAAACCTTTTACATTACTGGACCCAAAATATCTTAATCCCTTGTTAAAAGTATTTATTTCATAATTAACCAGTTTTGAGCTGCTGAAGTCAGTGGATGGGATTTTGTATATAAAAAGATGATTTATTCATGAACTTGAAAAAGCAATGCCATGATTGGCTACGATGGTCCATTGCTCTGCATATAGGCAGACTGACCTTAGCAAGGAATAATTATTTGGGATAGAATTCTTTTGGCAATTTAACTTCTATCTAGTCTTGCCAAGTTTTTGCCCAAATCTCCCTCCCTGATGTCTCCAGTAAATCACAAAATAGCTTATTTTTAATCATAATGCATATCCACAAAGTGTATATGGGATTTATTAATCCATTTAAACCATTTTTCTATTTTAATTAAGTGACCTTGGCGCCAGGAGGGTTTAAATGTTATCCCAACTGGGGTCTTCATATAAGCTTGCTATATTCCCATTTTGATAACAGTATCTCATTCCTTACTCATTGTTTTGTCTGGATACCATTTTTTGTTTTCTGTAACAGTTACATCGAGTCCAAAAGCAATCACAACCAGGGTCTTCATATAAGCTTGCTATATACCAAGTTTGAATGCAATATCTTATTCTTAACTCTAGTTATTGTCCGTAAACCATTTTGGTATTTTCAGTAACCTTGACCCCAAAGGGTCAAAAAGCAATCCCAAATGGGGTCTTCATATAAGCTTTCTATAGTGTATACCAAGTTTTATTACAATAATTAACTCATAATTAACTCATTCCAAACTCTTGTTATCCTTCAGAACACATGAAGTGGACTGACCCATCAACCAGCAAGCTGACTCCTATATTTCCCTAATAAAATATAGTTTGTGGGGGTATAAAAATATATCTTGACATACCTTTACCCTGTACACATATTCCCCTGGTCTATTTATAGTGATTTCTGGGTTTTTCCATTCTTGGCAATGATTTTCTAGATTTTGATATTTCTGAGTTTTCTTTGGCCCAACAGATATACTGGATATGTAGAAATAGTTAGAAACTGCCTCATCTAGTAATACCACTCGTAAAATACATATCTGAAACAATATATGGTCTATATTTAGATCATTAACAATGTGTAGTGTAAAGATGAAAGCAGGGCAAGATCATAATACTAAGTTAACATAGAAAGGGCCAATATAAATCATTATTGCTCTGCTATAGTACAACAGCTAAAAACATCATTCAATAAGGCTTAATGGCACAATTTAGATCCTTTGACAATAAAGTGAAGACAAAAGATGTCATCCATGCATTGCCTCCAACACGAGCCTTTAAACGAGTAGATCTTACTTATACTAGAGGGATCATTTTGTTACATAAAGAAATCAACATTTAAATCATATTTATCTTAAAAGACTGGAGATTTAATTTATCAATTTTCGAAGATGCCATTAAAAATCAGTCAAATGACACCAGCAAAGCCAAAAGAAACCTTTACAGGCCCCCTTAATCAATTTTTTAAAGCAGTTATACTTATTAATGTACCTTTACAGGCCCCCTAAATCAAGTTTTAAAGCAGTTATACTTATTAATGAAGAATAAACAAAGTACATACTTTACTAGTGATGGTGAATGTCCATGCATGTGTACACTTCTTGGAGATCATGTTTACCTTGAGATCAGAGTTTACTATCACCTTCGCATAGTCTACACTGGCAACCATCTAAAAAATAGATAGAGAAATTAAAATCATAAAGGTTTATTTTGTTGTTCAGATTTTGATATAATTAGATAGTATGTATGTTAATTGTTGGCATTATATATACAGGAAAGAGACCCTTAGACTGCAATTAATTTTTACTGCTGGGAATCATTTCATTATTATTGATATAAGATCACCTGGGAACAATTCTTGTGGAAAAAAAAATATCATCAAACTAATTATTTTTTAGAAGAAAATGTTCAACATCTTTATTTCTAGGTACAAAAATAAAGGGATATGGACCAGTTACTCAAGCACTATTTTTTTTTCAAATCATAATAATTCAAATAGTCAATAAAGGATTATTTTTGTGAAACAATAACAAAACTAAACCAACAGATTTTTGCATAGGAAGACATGCTCTACATGTTGATACATTTTTGTAATAAACATGTATATTGGAAAAAAAAAGACCCACAACCACTGGCTGCTAAGTTTTTTTTAAAAATTATTTGATTAAAAAATATTTTTTTGTACAATATTACAATATTAGTAGATTGATACCCCAATGCATCTTTTTGTGAATTAATATTAAAATATCTCCAGTTGTTTTTGACAAGACCACCTTCTAAAGTATTTCTATTGGTAGAGTTCTGCATGGAATGGATTTTTTAACAACTTTGAAAGAGGATCCCCCCTCCCACAGGAACATTTCTATGAAGTTTTGACGTTATATGCAAAGTGGTTTAGAAATATTACAGAAATCTGTGGATAGATGGACACCAGATGACAGACAGCAAGTGATCACAATAGCTCACCCTGAGCAAGTCAAGCTCTGGTCAGCTATAAACTTAAAATAAACTTGTAATGTTAAATAAAATAGTCTTAAAACAGACTTACAGTATCTGAAAAATCATATAACTATTTTCCAAACTGTTAAACACACTGATCTTCAACCATTAACATTCATAATATAATAAGCATAGTGATAAAATGAATGAAAATAAAACCATCATATCATTAAAAAAGTCTTGATCTGTTCAAATAAATTATTTCCCAGATACGTAATTCAAAACCTACAATTAATTGTTACCATCATTAAATAGTTATATACATTTGTTCCTAGGTAACCTTGAGAAGGGCAAACATGTTCGTCAATATGGACGCACTTTCCCAGTAAAACATTGTAATTATTTCAGACAGTTTTTTTCCTCTACTTACCTGACAATTATAAAGCAATAATTATGACATTTGCCTGAAGAGATTTCTGTGTCTATTAAACACAATTTACATCGTTATTTCCAAATATGTTCTAGTAATAAAAATGAAATTAACCTAAACATTTGGCTTAAAAAGGAAAGGAAGATATTTTTTAAACTATACACAATGCTACTAGAACTGCCTGTGTCCTATGTGCAAATTAACACAACATGGCACTCCATTAGTAGAGTATTTAGGAAGCTTTTGATCCATCATATTGATTAAACATAATGTAAAATTAAGTATGAAAAATTACAAAGGGCAATAATTCAAAAATATTACTACAAAGTGATGGTTCTTAGGTATGGCACTTTTCCTAAATATGATTTATTTACCAAGAAATTGTCAAGTTGATGCCTACAATTTTGAGCTATGCTCAAGACAAAAGCACCCCACTTCTCTTCACATCAATAAAGATTCAAGTTGATACTTTTGATGATTTTGTTTTTTTTCATAGCACACTTTCATCAAAACATATTAATTGAAGTATGTAAAACTTGTCTTTAAAAACATATGTTAAATTAATTTATAGAACTTCTATAAATTATAGAAAATTTAAATATAAAAAAAAATTGATTGTCAAATGAGAGAAATTATATCTCATAATGAGACAAATTTAATATTTTTCTTTGATGAAGTTTCACGAAGAAGAAAAAGAGATCATGAGATAAATAATATACCTGGAGAAAATCATGTAAATATTGAGCTAGAGCAGGTAGGTAACACTGTTTACATGAACTTATATACTTATCAACAATCATCAAGGTAAAACTGTCAACAGACAGTACCTACATGACCAGATGCATGTAATTATAACAAAACTATTTATAAAGGGCAATAACCAGTACCTTAAAATTGTGCAAGACACAATCGTGTATTACCTCCCTTCAAGTACACTTTTATTTTGGACTATTTGGTCATTTACTTCTGCTCCGGCAACTATCATAAGCAAGATTTTAATGTTTCCAAAATATAGATAAACTGACATGGTCACACATGCTTTTTTTGTTCAATAAAATTGTTGTTAGTGATATAGTTGGAGTTTTAAAGGGTATAAAGCTATATCCTATATATACGCTGTAAAATTTTGTATTTTCAATAATCTTATGGTCAATTCTCGAAAGAGTTGTAACATAGAGTAACTCTTTACTCAACACATATGAATATTATACGTAAACTGAATAAAGCTATTCCGGAACAAAATATTATGCTGCTAATTTAAGTAGGGTTTTAACTGTTTAGCAACAGTTTTGTACATGCACCAATTGCTGAAAAAGAAATATACAAACATATTTCTTCCATACAGGTATTCTAGATGTATTATTTTTCGAAATTCAAACCATAATTCTGTAAACAACATGTCACATATATAGCTTTATACACTTTAAATTGCACTAAAAACATATGCCAATTCATTACTTTAACCTGTATTTACAAAATCTTTCTTTAACTGATTGTTGATGTATACGCAACAGTGTTATTCCATATATATTTATGATCATCTCATTGTATTTTCCTTGCATTTTAAAGTTTGTTGAATTTCGTGCTGTTGTTTGTTTTTGTTGTTTTTTTTTTGGGGGGGGGGGGGAGGAGGGTGGGACCAGAGGCTTATGTTACACAAATAATAATCATGATGCTTGAATATCTTTCTAATTAATAACAAGGTAATTTACTAACCACAGACTTGGGGTACTCTGCAGTCATGAGTTTTTCCATGAGCTGTTCTGGATAAGTGTTGCCATGAAGATGTTTATCTTTTGCCATCTGTAACTGCTGCCGTTTAAATTTGAACCTGTCTCTCCATTCCTCTAGCTCTTCTGCAGAGTGGGCCTCAATACATTTGTCTGCATAGGGACAACGCCCACTAGCTGTATATCTACAATAAAGTTTGATTTGTAACAGTTATCTCAGATAAAAAAATTCATTATAGCAAATTGGATTACTCATAAATGTGAACAAAAATACTATATATGGAGAAACCATACCACATGTTTAGTTTATTTGTATTTAAAACAAAAACTGATTAAACAAGAGCCCGGTTTGAGCCGGGTGATGATCCCCGAATAGGTTTTGGACACAGGAAAGTACACCTCTTGTAGTTTCAGAGTTATGTCCCTGGAAAAAGTTCAAAGTGCAATAATTTCAAAATTAGGCAAGGCAGAGTAACTGTTCTTTGCACTGCACTTCTAATCAATGTGATCTATCAACCTACAAAGTTTCTTGATGATATCTCTTATGATTTCAGAGTTATGTCCCGGACAACTTCAAAAGTAAAAATAAACAAAGGGCAATAACTCCAGAATTAGGCAAGGCAGAGTTATGATTCTTGTGCACTGCACATCTACCCATTGAGATATATCTACCTACAAAGTTTCATGTTGATATCTTTTATAGCTTTACAGCTGTGTCCTGGACAAGATTTTTCTAAAAGGGGAGATAATTCAAAAATGAGGCTTAACAGAGTTTTGGTTCTTTTGCACTGCACCTCTACTCAATGAGATCTATCTACCTACAATGTTTTATCTTGATATCTCTTATAGTTTTAGAGTTATGTTCCAGACAAAGTTCAAAGTGTTGAAATTAACAAAGGGCAATAACTCCAAAATGAGGACAAAATAGTTATTGTTCTTATGCACTGCACATCTACCTATTGAGATCTATTCACCTACAAAGTTTCATGTTGATATCTCTTTGGTTTTAGAGTTATGCCCCGACAAGATTTTTCTATAAGGGGAGATAATTCAAAAAACCAGGCAAAATAGAGTTATGGTTCTTTGACACTGCACTCCCCCTCAATGCCCTCTACCACTGTATGAAGTTTCAACAAATTATCTCCAAGGGTTTTCAAGTTATGCTCCGGACAAGACAATGGACGGACAGATGGACGGACAGACGGACAAGGCGCCGACTATATGCTCCCCCGAAATTTTTCGGGGAGCATAAAAAACCCACAAAACAACTAGCTTCATCAGATGAAAATATGGGATTCTCAGATTTAACCACTGTCAAGTGAGACCAATTTAACTACAACTGTATATCACCATCTGAACATTAGGTAGAATCTCTAAAAATATATTCTATAAATTTAATAAATTAGGAGCTGGCCATAGAACTTCTTCAATACTTAACATAAAGAAATAAAATGCCACCAATAAATTCAAGGAAATTAAAAGAAAATTAAACACTGACTGAACATCCTTTTCCCCCATTTATATCAAACATTCCCCAATTTCTTCCCCTTCTAATAACCAAGGGTTTAAAAAACATAAAACATTCTTAAAAAAAATTAAAATTTAAATATTATTTAACTTTTCCTTTTAAAGAAAAAACTTAATTTATCAGAAAAAAAAGGAAAAAGTTTTGTATTTATAAATATTTTAAAAATTTCTACGAAAACTTTTTCTTTTTTTTTTTTGTTTTGTTAAAAAGGGGGCTTTTTTCTTTCGTGATTTTGTGGGACTTTCACAATTCAATTTTTGTAAACTGTAAAAATAAAGATACAAAAATTTTCTATTTTGTTGACGGGTTTCTGTTCTCATTAATACACTGTAACCTAACTATAAATTGTTAACAATTGTTTTAGCAATATCAAACAGTATTTTTTAAAATTTAAATTGTAAAAGGTAAATGAGCGGAAAAAATTTGTAGATTTTTTTTGGGGGGTATTTAAATCAAAATTTGGGAATGGTTTTTTCAAAAAGAAAATTTTTTAAAAAATTAAACCCCCTTGACTAATGAAAGCCTTTTGGTATGAGGCTCTTGGAGGGGGCCCTTTTAATTTCCAGCTGTGTCCCTCATCTGAGGTTAAAAAATTTTTCTTATGTTTCTCCACAAACGGCAATGGGTGTAAAGGTCACTTTTTGTGAAAAGGTCATGTTAAAAAATTTTGAGCAGGAAAGGTCAAGGGGATTGAGCAAAAAATTTTAAGATCAGGTTAATTTAAAATTATGGGGGTTTTTTCAATTGTTTGGAAAAAATTTTGGTAAAAAATACTTTTTTAAAGGAAAAATCAAATTTAGGTTTTTAGCAACTTTAAAGGGAATTTATGCTTTGGTTATCTTAATCACAAAAAAAAATTATTTTTATACATGAAGCATTAGTTATAAATTGTAATTCTACTTAGACGTACATACAAGTGTTCTCTATTACACTAAAGTTTTGTATTCCATGAAATAGAGGTTTTTTCCATAACCATCAAACTGCAAACCAAAACAAGAGCATGGCATGCCTTTTCAGGCTCAACTGTTAAAAAATTTTTAGTAAAAAGATGCATGACTTAAAAGAAATTGCTTTCAGCATCATGCCCAATTGTCTAACAACTGCACCATGCAATAATAAGCAAGCATTCAAAGTTTCATGTTGATACCTTTTGAAATGTTTGAATAATAGGCTACATCAAAGTTTTTGGACCATGGTCACACAGCGATCATAGTAGCTGGACTTTTTATTCAAAGCCAACAAGCTTAGATTTTTTTTTAAATTAGCTTCATTTTCTTAGATATTTTTGATATTTAAGCAAGGCTATTCTTCAAGAAATACAGCCCATAACAAAACCCTGAAGCAGTTTAATAAAAACATTTCAAACCAAAAAAAATTTTTTAAAATAATAAAACCCCTTTGTCAAAAGCCCATCTTTTTTTAAATTAAAAAAGACATACCGTTTAAAAGCCGGAAATTTTTTGGAAATTTTTTTTTGGGGGAAAAAATTTGTTTTTCCCAAATTTCTTTGAGATGATTTGTTGAGCTTTTTGTTTGATGTGCCCATTATTGTTTTCCCTCCCAAAAGGAACACATGGCTTTTTTCTTTCTGTTTTTCCGAAAACAGTTTTTTTATTTTTTGGTTATAAAAAAAAGCTACCTGATTCCTGTAACATTTTTAAAATTTTTGGTAATATGAAAGCCCTCCCTGTTTCCCGGGTAACATTTATATATTTTTAATGAAAGTCCCCCTAAAAATTCCTGAAACATTTAAAAAATTTTTTTTTATAAAAGTCTACCTGATTCCTGTAACAGTTATATATTGTAATATGAAAGTCTACCTGATTCCTGTAACAGTTATATATTGTTATATGAAAGTCTACCTGATTCCTGTAACAGTTATATATTGTAATATGAAAGTCTACCTGATTCCTGTAACAGTTATATATTGTTATATGAAAGTCTACCTGATTCCTGTAACAGTTACATATTGTTATATGAAAGTACCTGATTCCTGTAACAATTATATATTGTTTTATGAAAGTCTACCTGATTCCTGTAAGTTATATATTGTTATATGAAAGTCTACCTGATTCCTGTAACAGTTATATATTGTGATATTAACAGGCAGATTATCTACAAGTTTTATATGATCTAAATTGTTGAAGACAGTGTAAATTAATTGGCAAAAAGTTTATTCAAATCTAATTTGCAGAAGAAAAGGAGTGAAAGAATAGTGACACTAATTTCCTACCTACATAACACAATCATCACATAAATCATAATATCACAATAGCATTTTTTTAGGTCATCCAGCAACTTTCCAGTTTTACTGGTGGAGCAAGACCTCTGGTGAACCTTCATGCATTATTTTAGCCACAAAAGAACACCTGAGTAGAACCACCTTACACTTTTTAAGCTAGCTGGATAGCTTCCTAACATGAAAGAATCCAAATTCTGTGTTGGGATTCCAACTTACAGTGGTGAGGGCAAGTTGTTTGAAGTCAACAACCTTAACTTCTTGGCCACAGTTGCCCCTTATAATAGAAATAACATATGACTTTCAATGCAGTTTGAACAACGAATATACTGTATTAACTCATATCACTTCAAACAACTTAGAACAAAATAATAAACCTGGTCTTTCAAGGCATCAAGAACAATCTTCAATCTCTTCAATTCTTTAATTGCTACTGGATGCTGTAAAGATAGTAAATATTGCATTCTTCATTATATATTATAGCATTACAATAATCATAATAATCAGGTTTTATAGAGTATGATATCTAATAGAAATTCTCAATACAATTAGGTAACAACCAAATCATGATTTGCTGACTTACTAATATAAACCCATTCCAAAAACATGTAGACATGTTGAAACTTAATAAAAAAAATTTCACTTTCGTTCGATAAAATTCTTTTCACTTTCTTTCAAAGAATTTTCAGTTTACGTCCTTAATATGTATTTAATATCAATCTGTTTACAGATACATAGCTTCCTGTTGTATTATTTTTCCTACTTTGATAGTATTTTCTTTTAAATAAATGTAATTGAAACAAAATTTACATTAAATTTCCTGTAATTAATTTATTCATCAAGAAAATTTTGCATTAGTGTAGAAGTAGTTATCACATAATTCATAATTGATCCTGGACTTACCCTTGGTTCTCTTTGTAACCAGACAAGGGCCTCACTGTAAGCATCTTCAAAGTGACCCTGATGACACAATACTTTGATCTTTTTCTCAAGAAGCCTTTCATTATTACCAAACTGGGAAAGAGCTATAAAAGTAAAAACAATCACAATTATAGCTATTGTGACAACATTAAATAAATTGTAAGTAATAAAAAAACACTAATTATTGAATAATAACATACTCTATAATAAATATTTGCATGGGAAATGAACAAGATATCAAAGAGTTTAAAGTGAGACAAACCCTTTATTACATTGAAAATGAATAGTATCACACACATGTAACTAGTGTATTAACATTGCCATTATGTAATAAAACATGAGGTAATTAATCACTCATTATCAGGGCCTCGGGCATCATTTACATATTTCTGCAAGAGAAAGGACAGCACATGTGTCATATGAAGGCAGAAAATTCATACAGATATGCATAATTATACAATTAAATATCATTAAAGCAGGCAAAATGTGTGTACATTAACAAATTGCATGTAACATATGATGATCATGTCAATCATATTAAATCATATATCATCTACTAACAAGTAATAAGCAACCTTGAACATTGATATATGTGTATATTTACTCATCAAAATCTATGTAACTTTTATTGATTAAATTGTGTTTGTATTAATATGGTTTCATAGATCGGCAAACACCAAACAGGATATAAAATTACATAGAAATTAAGTTGAAAGAATCTACCGTATTTATATTTTTTTTTCATTAATTAAACATCACATACATTGTATACCAAATGACATTTAAACAAATTATAATATTTTTATGTGTATTGTAACAGGCTGTATATCTTATATATAAAATAAATTTGTATCAGTCTGTTACTTTTATTATATCTCATAATCAAAACAGTGTGTTACAGTATCATAACAGCCTTTTTTTATCATTTTCAGGTATACAAACAATATTACAGAAATGGGTGGAAAATGTGTAATAAGAAGTAAATAACAGGAATATAAATAACATATTATATTATTCAGAAATGTGTCACTGTTTGTAATTTTTTTTATGGTAAAGTCACTAAAAATTTTCTGTATGTCTGTTTCTTGAAGTTTTGTAACAAAATAAATATTAACAGATGATGTTTCTTACTTAATAAACTGGACAAAAACAAATTTTTCATTCTTTGGAATCACTTCCTTTTACTAGATGAAACTTTAAAGTCTGAGAAATGCACACTATAGATTGCTCTATATTAAAAGCCTGACAAGAATGTCATAAAAGTCAGTGATATAAAAGTTATTTTAACTGTTAATAACTAGTTACTAATATACAATTATTTCATGGGTGTGTTTGGAAAAGTCATAACTGTTTGTTGCCCCTCGGTATCAGGAATGACATTTGAAACTGTTTCCAGAGGCCGAAGGCAACAGTTCCAAATGCCATCCCTGATACCGAGGGACAATAGGTTCCACATACACTCATGAAATAACTGTTTTATTACCTAATATTTGCAACAATATATATATAGCATCAACATACATATAACATTTTTTTTACAACTGTTTTAAACCATATAGACAAACCACTATCGAACACTATTTGAGCAATGTTCGAAAACAGAATAGTGGCAGGCGGCGTAAACGGAAATACCTAATGGCGTCAACAAGGGTATAACAGGAAAAAATGTTGACTGGACAACAGTTCATTTCATCATTCTGCATGCACAGGATTTCAGTGGTTCAATTAAACTGTTGCAAATAAGGAATTAGTACTTGTAGAAGGCATTAAGTTAAAAAGTTATGATGACCTACCTTTGTCACAATTTTCTAATGCTTCTTGAAACTTTTTCTGAAATAAATGATATTGAATTATGGTAATGGTATGGTAAAAAGTCCCCATAACTTATACACCTTGTATTCATATATCTTACTGGCTTCAGCGGAAATAGTTTAAACAGAATAGGAAACAGTAGGAAAACATGCTAGATCATTCTCGGTGCATTACAAAACAAGAGCTGTCAGAAGGACAGCGCGCTCGACTTTTTTAGTGCTTGCCTATAAAACAAAACTTTGACAGTTAAGGGCACACAAGACTTTAACTAGGAATTTCTAAGTACAAATCAAGAAACATTTTCACAGAGTTATCTTCTCTTGCTTACAGATAGGTCTCATGATGGCACATAAGAACTCCAACTTCCAAAGTAATATCTCAAATGGTTAGGTCAACAAGTGGACAAGAATGAAAATTTTAACTGAGTTTCTAAGTCAAAAAGGGCCATAATTCAAATAAAATCCTTAACAGAATTACCTTCTCCTGCCCATGTTTGGGACCATGATGGTAAACAAGTATTCCAACTTTCAATTTAATATCTCAACCAGTTCAGTCAAAAAGTTGACTGGTACAAAAAACTTAACCAAGATTCTAAGTCGATAAAAGGCCTTAATTTTTTAAAACAAATCCCTGACAGAGTTACCTTCTCTTGCGTACAGATGGGGGTAATGATGTGAAATAGCATTAAAAGTTTCAAAGCAATATCTCAAAGGGTTAAGGCAATAAGTGGATTTTACCCATATTCAATGTATTTTCTAAGTCAAAAAGGGGCATAATTTTGTCAAAAACCTTGACAGAGTTATGTCCTCTTGTCTGTTGATGAAGGTCGTGATGGTAAACAAGTATGGTCAGTTTCAAAGCAATACCTCCAATGGTTTTGAAATAAAGTGAGGTGGTACAAAAAACTTAACCAAGCTCAATACACTTTCTAAGTCAAAAAAAGGGCCATAATTCTGTCAAAAACCTTGACAGAGTTATGTACTCTTGTCTGTAGATGGAGGTTATGATGGTGAACAAGTATGGTAAGTTTCAAAGCCATACTTGTAATACTTCTGAAATAAAGTGGGGTGGTACGAAAAACTTAACCAAGGTGTGACGCCAACGCCGACGCCGGGGCGAGTAGGATAGCTCCCCTTTTCATAGAAAAGTCGAGCTAAAAATTAAGAGCACCAATGGATATTGTAGGAATTAACTAAGTACTTGACATAATTATGATTTTTTAAAAAGGGGCCCCAAATTTGAAGAGAATGACCATATTTTTTCCAAAAAAATATGGGAATTTTTTTTTGGTAAAAATTTTTTAAATTTAAAAGACAAAATCAACTTTTTAATTTAATACCTTTTATCTTTTGAAGATTTTATGTTTTCTTTCTTTTGAAAGTTTAAGGGGGCAAAACCCGGGCAAAAAACCAAAAGTTAAAATTTTGGTTTAGAAATCCTGTGAAAATTATGACCCCAAAGAACACCGACAGTAGTTTCAAGATTAATGCTGCACACAAAAGGGCAATAATTCAGTCAAATGTCATTCAACAGTAAATATGGGTCTGACCTCCAATATTGATCTCAAAGACATATATGTAAAGCAAAATTTATATCTTAAAGTGGTTTAAGTTGAATGCAAAGCTTTAAAAAGAATAAAACTGGTAGTGATCCAAGGTATGACAGCCCAACTTTTCTTTGAATGCTAAATACTCAGATTTTTATGAGCCAAAAATAACATAATTATTCAATTGTCAACACAATATTGATCAAGGAATATGAAAATGTAGTTCATGGGAAACACATGACAAACACTATGTTTTGTTTATTTAAAACTAAGTTTTTCCCGGATTCTATACCATTAATGTCCTTTCAACAATTGCCAACTTCTCAAAATAAATCATTTCAAAAGAGGGGAGAAAAAGACCCTCAAAATTTAAAATGTTTTTCATGCAAACCAAACATAGGTAAACATGCACCCCTAACAAAAAAACTTTATAAAATTTTCAAAACAAAAGGGCCATGTTGCCCCGAGGTGCTCATCTGGATTAAACCCCCCCCCTCTCACCCCCCCAAACCCCCCCCGGGCCAAATTTTTAAACCAAAAGGGTTTCTTTTATTTTAACAAACTTGGTAGACACCCATAAGAAGAAGTATCATGCTTAACATCTAAGCTCTAGCTCATTGGGTTTTTTAAAAGAAGATTTTTTAAGTTTTTACTATACACATATACATGTAGTTAAAAACAATGACACCCCTGGGGTGGGGCCAGTTTTGACCCCCGGGCTTTTATTTGCAAAAACTTTGTAGACACTTACTAGAAAATGTTTCATGCTTAATATCTAAACTCTAGCTATTTGGGTTTTTTCAAAGAAGATTTTTAAGTTTTTGCTATACACATATAAGGAAAATCAATGACTCCCGGGACGGGGCCAATTTTGACCCCAAGGCTTTTATTTGAACAAACTTTGTAGACACACACTAGAAGATGTTTCATGCTTAATATCTAAACTCTAGCTATTTGGGTTTTTTCAAAGAAGATTTTTTAATTTTTTGCTATACACATATAAGGAAAATCAATGACCCCTGGGGCGGGGCCAATTTTGACCCCGGGGCTTTTATTTGAACAAACTTGGTAGACACTCATTAGAAGATGTTTCATGCTAAATATCTTAGCTCTAGCTCTCTTGGTTCTTTAAAAGAAGATTTTTTAAGTTTTTACTATATGCATATAGGGAAAATCAATGACCCCCCTGGGGCAGGGCCAATTTTGACCCCAGGGCTTTTATTTGAACAAACTTGGTAGACACTCACTAGAAGATGTTTCATGCCAAATATCTAAGCTCTAGCTCTTAGGGTTTTTTAAAAGAAGATATTTAAAGTTTTTTCTTTCGGTTGCCATGGCAACCAGAGTTCTGCATGGAATTAAATTCTTTGAATAATTTTTAAAGGTGACCACCAAAGGAACATTCCTGTGAAGTTTGGATGAAATTGGCTTAGTGGTTTATGAAGAGATGTCATTTAAAGTAAAAGTTTACGGACGGACGGACAGCGATCACAAAAGCTCACCCTGTCACTTTGTGACAGATGAGCTAAATTAAAGGAAAACACAAATGCATGTTTAGAATGTTATTGTACACTGCACTTCCTTTTATTGTGCTTGACCATTGTATGGAAATGTATTGAATTCTAACTACTAGTTTTCAAGTTATGCACTGGAAATAAAGGGAATAACTGTAATTAGTCCAAATAGAGCTATGGTTCTTGTGCACTGCACTTTATCTCACTGCCCTTGACCATTGTATGAAGTTTCATCAAATTCCAACCATTAATTTTAAATTTATGCACTGGACAATAAAAAGTAACAAAGGGCAAAAACTCTTAAATGAGTCACACGCTTCCTCTTAATATACCGGTACTTGACCATTGTATGTAACTGTATTGAATTCCAACAAGTACTTTTCAAGTTATGCTCTGGAAAAGTAACAAAGGGCAATAACTCTATAATTACTCTGGTAACATAGTTATGGTTCTTGTGCACTGCACTTTCTCTTATTGTGCTTCACCATTGTATGAAGTTGTTTTGAATTCCAAACAGTACTTTTCAAGTTATGCTCTGGACAAGGAAAAGAATCAAAGGGCAATAACTCTGTAATTGTCAAAATGGAGTTATGGTTCTTGTGCATTACATTTCCTCTCAATGTGTTTGATCATAGTATGAAGTTGTATTGAATTCCAACCATTAGTCTTCAAGTTATGCTCTGGAAAAAAAGCAATGGAAAAGTAACAAAGGGCAATAACTCTGTAATTGCTTTAGATAGAGTTATGGTTCTTATGCACTGGACTTCCTTTTATTGTGAATTCCTACTTGTTGTTTTCAAGTTATCCTCCAGACAAGGAAAAGTAAACCAAGGGCAATAACTCTGTAATTAGTCAAGATAGAGTTATGGTTCTTGTGCACTGCACTTCCTCTCAATGTGCTTGACCATTGTATGAAGTTACACTGAATTCCAACCATTAGTCTTCAAGTTATGGTCTGGACAAAAGAAAGCAATGGAAAATTAACAAAGGACAATGACTATACAATTACTTTAGATAGAGTTATGGTTTTTGTGCACTGCACCTCCTCTAATTGTGCTTGACCATTGTATGTAGTTGTTTTGAATTCCAACCAGTAGTTTTCAAGTTATGCTCCGGACAAGGAAAAGTGAATTCCAACCAGTAGTTTTCAAGTTATGCTCCGGACAAGGAAAAGTAACAAAGGGCAATAACTCTGTAATAAGTGAAGATGGAGTTATGGTTCTTGTCCACTGCACTTCCTCTCAATTTGCTTGACCATTGTATGAAGTTGTATTGAATGCCATCTATTAGTCTTCAAGTTATGCTTTTGAGACTGACTGATCTACGAGCAGGTGACCCCAAATTTCGTTTCTTCTACTTCTACTTCTATGTTGATCTCGTCTGTAAATCCGCTGTGCAGACATCAGCGACGAGTGGTGATGTGAAATGTGCTCCATTAAAACGTGGGCTAAAAACCTGTCCCCCATGTGCGGCACCAGGCGTTCGAGTTAAAATAATGTGAAAACGTAGTGTGAAGTAAAATCCAACATGTTTGTACACTATACACGATTTTAATAATTTACACATATACGTATGACTGGACAGCGGTTTTAAAACTGTCCAGATTGTCCACAGTTGTGATGTTAGTTGGTAAGTTGTTCCAATAAGGTACAGTTCTTGGAAAGAATGAATGTTTGTACGCATTAAGTCTGCAGTGATAAGTGACGAACTTTACCGAGTTTGTGTATCTTGTAGATAGTTGTGGGTGGTATTCAACTGGTACAGCCACCAGGTTATTAAACACTTTATACATAAGAATTAAGTCCGCACACTGACGACGTTGTTCAAGTGTTGGCCATTTTAGGTCGTGTAGCATTGATGTTACGCTAGATGGATTGTTACGATTGAATGGTTTATTCATGACGAATCTTGCCGCGTTCCGTTGTATTTGTTCAAGTTTCTTTGATGTATTAAGTTGTTGGGGATTCCAAATTGGTGACGCATATTCCAGTTTAGGTCGAACCAAAGTTTGATAAGCTCTTTCCTTTACTGTGGTCGGGCAATGTTTTAAGTTCCGTTTGATGAAACCAAGAGTACTAGAAGCTTTTGCTGTGATTGAATCGATGTGTAGGTTGTATTTCATAGTATCTGCTAGTTCAACTCCCAGATATGGATGGTTTTTAACAATATGTAGTGATTGATTTTTCATTTTGTAGTCAAATACAGATTTGTTACGTTTATTTGTTATTGACATGGTTGCACATTTATCGACGTTAAATTCCATTTGCCAGATATTACTCCAATCAACTAAGGTTTCCAGGTCTTTTTGTAAAATATTATGATCTTCACTGGTGAGTATGGGTCTATAAATGACACAATCGTCAGCAAATAGGCGAATTGATGACTTAATATCCAAGGCGATGTCGTTAATATATAGTAAAAACAATGCAGGACCAAGCACGGTTCCCTGGGGCACGCCAGATGTTACCAGTGACGGTCTTGATGATTCTCCGTCTACTACTACTCGTTGATAACGACCGTTAAGGAATTCATTAATCCATAAGTTGGTTTCATTACATATACCATAATATTGCATTTTCACAGAGAGACGCTGATGTGACACTTTATCGAAAGCCTTAGAAAAGTCAAGCACCGCCATATCAACCTGGTGACCAAGATTAACACTACGAGCAATGTCATCTGTAGTTAATAGAAGTTGAGATTCACACGAGCGTTTAGCCCTGAACCCATGTTGGTTTTCATGAAGAATGTTCTGGCTGTCTAAATGGTTCATTACTTGTGAGACTATTATATGTTCAATCATTTTAGAAACAACTGCGGTTAAGCTTACAGGGCGGTAGTTTGATGGTTTGGTTCTGTCGCCTTTTTTGAAAATTGGTACAATGTTAGCGTTTTTCCAGTCCAATGGTACTTCAGATTTATCAATTGACTGTTGGAATAAAGACCGTATAATTGGTGCTATTTCAGTTACACATTCTTTCAAGACTATGATAGGTATTTTATCTGGCCCAGAAGCTTTCTTGGGATTAAGTCTGTTAATACACTTAACAACACCATTTAATGTAACGTTTATCTTGGGCATCGAGCGGTATGGCGAAGATCCTTTATTAGGTAGATTGTCCAAAGATTCTTTCGTAAATACTGAACAAAATTGGTTGTTAAGCATTTCTGCCTTATGACTAGCGGATTCGGCGATTTGACCGTTGTTTTTCAATGTTCCAATGTTCACGCTGTCTTGTTTACGAGACTTTATATATTTCCAAAAGGATTTCGAAGATTTATCATTTTCTGGATCTAGAAGATTACTAATGTAATTGTAGTAGGAAGTATGTAATTTATTCCTTACAGTTTTGCGAAGGTCACTAAATTTCAGGGGTATAATTAACACAAATTTGGAGGTATGCAACTATTAAAAAGAAACCTACTTGTTTAATCAGTTCTGAGACTTCAGCTATTATGGTGTTGACTTTAATCTCATTGGCGCGTGCTCTTTGGCTCGCACCATGCCCTTGATGCCATGAATTTTGACCCGGAAGTTGAGGTGGAGCCTCCTCCTCTGCATCGTTATCCATCATCCAATCTTCTGTGAGGCATTGAGATAGTTACTGCAAGCATAGAAATTTGGCTATGTAAATATTGATATTTCTAAACAAGATTATTTTTCTTTACTGTAAACATTACATCTTAACATCTTCCAGTCAAAATGTGTGTTTTGTAGATAAATCGTTAAAGGTACGACCATTCCAACAGATTCTTTCTTCTAGTTATGTTAAATGTACCAGATATTTCTCAATGGACTATGAATATTAATCTAATTTGCTACCAGTGTTAGAAATGCTATACAATTTAAGAAAATCAGGTTCATGAAAGTATAGTGTATTATCTTTAAACCGTCATTTTTAGCTCATCAGAACCAAAGACAGTACAAACTTGTATCTAATTATATTTGGACATATACTTTCAGAGTATAAAGACCTTGATACATGACAGATGAGTTCCAATTTCATGTCATGTGTTGTACAATACAATGCTTGTTCTATGGATATGCTTATATATGTTGTGAAGAGCAAATTTCTTTTTGATAAATTCACTATACATTTCAAATTGGCATGAATCTATATCTATCTTCCAGAATCCTTTTCTGTCAAAAACCTGGTGAGAATGCACAGTTCTTATAAAGTTAAATTTTAAGTGAAATGAACAGTATGAAATATAAAGGGTTCTTTATGTAATAGTTATAGTATATGAAACGAGTTAGTTACGAGGGTATAACACTGGCTGGGGCGACATCAAGGGGTGTTTCTGCTAAAAAATGGCGAGGCCGTTAGGCCGAGACATTTTTTTTTGCAGAAACATCCCGAGATGTCGCCCCAGCCAGTGTTATACCCCCGTAACTAACGAGTTTCATATACTATAACTGTTTTATCGCAATGGCATAATGTTTTCTTTTTTGTATAGATACAAATAAATAAATTAATCGTTAGCTACATTGCAGTTATTTATCATAAGGCAGTTTTTCTGCCGCAAAAAATATACAAAAGATATCCAATATAAGAGGCGGATTGTATACTGTTACAAAGATTGATTTAAGATTAAAGGGCTTTTTTATTTCATTTATTATCTTTGTCTATATTTTTCATTGTATTTATATATTTATTTTATTTTATTGATTTCATTTTTTTATTAGTTAATGTTTTTTTTTTTTGCTACTGGGAATGGTCGTTACCACTGCCCCATTGGAGCCTCTATGAAAAAACTGTATTGATATATAAATGCCAAATAATATGGATTTTTTTTTTCACAATTTTACGACAAATCAAGCTTTTTTTCACAAAATGAACAGGTCCAGGCCCCTTCACAATTTTGACAAAAAAATGCCCTGGGTAAGCTAACCTTCTATGGGAATGGTGACTATATCATTAACGATTTTGCATACATTTGATAACTGAGAAGGGCAAAAAGTGGATTTTCAACTGGATTTAGAGGATCAAAATTGGATTATTATTGACTTGAATTTCAATGGTGCTTAACACATTTGGTATCATTGGTATAAAGATCCAACATCACCATGAAAATGACATTTGTTATTATGATAGTATTCAAGGTTAAATAAACCCTTTTTCTGGGCTGCTCACTATCATTGGCCAATCAGAGTGACTCTTATATAGAAGCCTGACGACACTTTTGGTCTGACACATGCCTTTTTTATGTTCAATTTTACTTTACAATGGTGGTGGTTCTCTTGTCTTTCTCTAAGCACCGTTCTCTCCGCATTTAACAAAATTTGAACTGGATGCTGTGGAGTTTTCACACCCTTCAAAAAGCTGTAAGCTATGTTTTTTGTTTTTAATTTTTTGATAGCATTGCAAACTCTATCTCATCTCTTTTTTACTGGAAATAATTAGAGTATGATGTTAAGACAATGTGGTCATTACGTTTGACGGTAAAAAATATGGTAAACGATTACGAATGAAAATCAAAACAATTCCCTTAAAAGGGGATGTAACCGTTGGAGCCTTACTAACAAAAGAATTTGAATGGTGGTGCAAACTTCTATTTGATACGAAAATTAATTGATGATAATATGCACTATTGTGACATAGTCTGCACTACCGTCCTACTGCCAAAAATAGACCCAATCACAGTAGGTAAACTGTAAACCATTTAAAGAATTAAAGGTGACTTATACTCAGTTAACATTAATAAATTAACTTCTGCTTACAACATTCGTCCAACTGAACTTTTTATTATGTCACTCTGCATACCGCCATCATACAGGGTATGGACAGACACTGTTAATTGCACTGGGATATCATATGTATCAATTGTACACCATGTGACCATGGAGAGGCTACAGTCAATAAAATGAAAACCGCATCAGAAACATTTAGGAGACTCTAACAACCAGGTAATACTGGATGTGACAAAGGCAGGGTCACAGATCTTCTTTGGACAGATTCTATTTGATCAATTTGAGTGAGAGCCAGACCAGGCTTCTGATGCATTGGCTAGTTGTGGTCAAACAAGGGCATTATATGCAAAGCATCAAACAACGACAAATTACTCTTAACGCACCAATGAATGTCACTCGTACATCAAGAGTCATTATATTTCGTGTTCGAGTTCATATTTCCACAGCTTATTGATGCAAAGATAGCTACAAAATATTAATTAACTTTGTCACAAATTTCACCATGCAAAATCTTCCCCATATGCTGTGTAAAACTGTAACCAACCTGTAAGATTAAGATTATGATTATGCAACAAATTTAGTTTGGTCTGAATTGAGAAAACTATATGTAGGAAAAGCAATAGTTACATTTACTTATGCAGTATACAATACAAACTTAATAACATATTCTTGAAACTGGAACACACTAATAAAGGACAAAAAAAATTGCAAGGTCACGATGTTAAACAATAGATCTAGCACTGTGAACAGAGGGTATCACATAAATGATTCGAAACACTGAGATTTAAGTTATGTCTTGAAAAGCAAAGCATGAGGTACATACATTTACTGGTTGTATGCTTTTTGGAAACTCCATAGCGAAATATGAGTCATTGTTCATTGTTTTGATTTTGTCAAGTGAACAACAAAGTTTAGTTCAGAACGCTGACCTTCGTTGCAGTTTTGCACATTTGTCAGCGACCTAATTAGATGAAGCTACTTACGTATGGTGTAAAATAATTTAATTTCGCTTGCAAAACGCATAAGAAATGACAAACACCTAAAATTAGCACAAAATACACCGAATTTCACCTTTTCCAACTTCCTGTGCCATGCCAGGAAAATGACGTCATTTAATTATGGGTATGGTATAAAACATAGTTCAGATGATTTTCACAGATTTCGTTGTCGTCTGAAATAAAATTTGTCGTCTGAAATAAAATTTATTATTAATTACGTTTTGCAAACACACTATTATGAGTGTGAATTGAAGCCACAAAATACGGAGATTAAACTTTTTGATCAAATTGAGGATGATTATGTGATGATGACTATTATCAATCATGATGATGATTGTAGACGCTTTTTAATAATGACAATCATCAACTTTTTAATTCATTACCCAAAAAGTCATTTCCTTACATACAAGCATGTAAAATTATTCTGCTTTTGAACACATGTGGTGGATGGACTATCATTAATTGTAGATATTAACACCCATTACATCATGAGCATTTTGTGGAAAATGGCTGTTACAAGTTCAAATTGCTATAAAACTATAAAAAACTGCTTCAATACTCATCAACCTTGGCACTAGTGTTGACTGGACCATTGCCTTTGCAACAACACGCACAGGCTTAAAGATCCTGTTACCATGGCAACGAGGGGACATCTCAAAATTGCCAAAAATCACTATTTTGCCTTGATTTTTTCCCATTAAAATTGACTTCAAAGTGCTGCAACTTCTCAATGGAATGAGATAGCGTCAATTGCTTTTCAGCGTTGGCTACACGTTACCTAATGATCGATCTGGGGTCATTTTTAGCCTCTCACAAGTCCAAAATTTTCTTGACGATGAGGGGGACTCCGCCCCCTTCAAACCCCCCAAACAGAAGGGGGCACATCCCCCTTCTGATAATCCCCTGATGTACCTTTTGGTTGGGGACCGCGCCGAAAAAGTGGTAAAAGGCGTATATATCGCGTAATTGGTTAAGGAAGGCAGAGACATCTAGATAGCTAGGCAACTTCCTAGCCAGTTAAGATATCACGCGTGCTTGCTAAACAAAGTAAAACTTATTAACCAGATATCAAAATCAGTAAAATAATACATTTTTTGAAAGCTTAATTATGCATTTGTCTATGGCTCCAGGTAAAACTATTTACAGTTCCCATTTAAATAAATGATATATAAATTTTTAAAGAGAAAAACTTATTAATTTTTGTATAACAATTTTCATATGACGTAAAGAAATGGCTAAGTGAGTATGTTTCTAAGTGAAAGGCATGGAAAGTTACTTATAATTTAACATGCAGCAATAGATAAAAGATTTACCTTTCAAATGGTGTATAATATAGGATCAAATGTACATTCATTAAGTTTTAATTGCTACAAAATGCCTAATTTTCTTGAAAAAAAATTGTTTTAAAAACCTAAAAAGGCAGGAATTTCTTTCAATTTTTGCAAAAGACCATTTAAAAACTAATTTTGCAAGGTCTTTTGGGGAGGTGAATTTTTCTAAATGAGACTTTGTTCGGCCAAAACTTAACCTACTGATTTGACTTATTTTAGGGCCACCACGAAACCCAACATGGACGATGGTGTAATACCGAGAGTCCACACCCATTTTATTTTTCTTTTTTTAAAGAGTTTTATTCGTTTGTTGGGTAAGTTTTTTCCAGGAAAATGAAACCCATGATTACTTTTTTTTTTAATTCAGTTGCCAGTTAAAATAAAAAACTTAAAATTTGGTTGAAAATAAATTTTAATTTTAAAATTCCACTAAAAAACTTAAAAGCCCCCTTTTTAAATTTTACTGTAAACTTGAAATCAAAATTATTTTTTGAACTTAAAAGCTAGTTTGCCCCAAAACCATTTGATGGGTTAGCTGTGTATAGAAAATTGTTTGTTACATTATTTATTTATTTAGTTACTTACATGCTTATTTGATAATTAAAATATCAAATAAAGATGCTTGTATCTGCAAGGTATTAAAACTTCAAGTTTTTCAAAAGCATTTTTGATCTTGCTTACATGATGATTTTTAGCATTATTACTAGATTTTTTTTCTTATTAAAAAAGAAAAAAATATGTTACTTATCACACGATCTCTTGCATTAGATATGAGAACAAAATATATAGAATAATACTGTTATTGTGACTGCTGCACAAAGGTAGTATTTTTAAGAAAATTTGATAATTTAATTTATATCAATGATTATGATTTATCACATGATACTGCTTGTATTCAATGCAATATAACAATTTCATATTTCTTTTTATTATATACTTATGAATGAAATATTGAAAAATATTGATGAAATAAAATGCATATTTTCATTTTTCTGTACTGTAGATTTTTTTTTCACTGCAGTGAAGCATATTTTCCATATTTTCACAGGTATCTTGCCAGACTACTTTCTTCTTAATTCAGCCAATACGAGAAGTCTTAAGAATTTTAAGGTAAAAAAGAGAAAAAGTATAAAATAAACAGAAAATTCAAGTTCTTTTCTATAAACACATGATTTATTTCCATCTTGTTATAACTTCACTTACTACAGTATTGCAAAAAAAAGAAGATACATGTTACAATAATTACTGCAAAACTGTAGTAACTTAATAAATAATGGTTGAAATAAGACAAACAATATGAAAATTACCATATTTTTACTTGTGGCTACAACCACTCGTGAAATATTTATTTACATACCACTCGATGAAAGTTAATTCTGTATTTATAGAAAAATCTTGAATATCCTCTATTTATATATTACACACATGTGATATAATATCAACAGAAGTAAGTGAAAAACAAATTACTTCATTAATTTCAATGCATTTAATAATGTGATAAAAATGATCCTCAAATGTTTAGTCATATAAATTTTTATTAAACTTGTTAAAAATGTTGTTTTAAAACAATATCTTGTACTCCTTACATGAAATTTTATATCATATCAGATCCTATATATTATATCTATGTACCTTATGAAATCAAATGTTAACTTCCCCTTCTTTATAATGTTATAAATTGAGTGGTAACTCAACATGGTCCAAGTATCTAAAAATTAAAAGAGATAAATATGTTCTTGTAAATTAATTTGCTTACTTCTACAATTTTTATACATATTCTAAGAATACTATATATATAGAAATGATAGAATAACATTATAAAAAGAATGTCTTTTTGCCTCTCCCGTAATATTTTCAAATATAGAGTTACTACAGTCTTGCGCTTAACCCTCGGATTATACTCTTTCATTACATGAAAATTCCCAATGAATATATATATTTTTCAATATTTAATCAGATTAAAAAAGTTATATTGATTTTAGTAGTGTACAATTGATATAATTAATTTAGGTTCATTTGAAACAATTGTATTTGTAGTGACTTTACAGTTAAACCTGCGACTAAGGCCTCGCAAAGGATAAATATAACATGTCCTGTATAGACAAGTGTTCCTTATCATTCTGTTTTAAGGCCCTGTCACACGAGACTGCGCTTTCACAGCGTTTGCACGGCGTTATTAAATTTTACAAACCGCCGCGAGAATGCAATAAAATGTGATATTTTTAATGACCTGGAGACTTCACGGCGTCCTCACAGCGATTATGGCGATGCTACAGAGTTTCAACGACGTTTAAATTGGCGATTGTCTGCGTTCGGATAGCGCTTCTACTGCGTTTTTGCGCTTCCACGGCACTTTTACGGCGCTCACACGGCGCCCACACTGCGCTGAAATCGTAAAGCTCACTATTTCATTCTTCAAATACATAAGTTCGTTTTTTTTTGTTCTTATGATACAATGTATCAACTATGAAAAAAACCCAAAAGATTTTAACAGGTTGGTTTCTGTTCATAGAATGAAATTTCGTGAAATATAGAGTTTATCTCCCCTTTTCCATAACTAGAATAAAAGAAGCAAATTTCATACATGTTCATTTCATCCATTTCTCATGAGCATATTGTGAAAAATGGCCGTTTTCATTGAAAAGTCTCCTGTTACAAGACCAAACTGCTGTGAAACTATGAAAAATGCTTCAATACTAATCAATCTTGGCACAAATATTAACTGGACCATTGTCGCTCAGTCTTTAATTTCCTGTTACCATGGCAACGAGGGGACATCTCAAAATTGCCAAAAATCACTATTTTGCGTTGATTTTTTTCCATCAAAATTGATTTCAAAGTGCTGTAACTTCTCAATGGATTGAGATAGAGTCAAAGGCTTTTGGACCTTGGTTACACATTACCTTACGATCGACCTTGGGTCAGTTTTAGCCTCTCCCAAGTCCAAAATTTTCTTGGCGATGAGGGGGACTACCGCCCCTCTTCAAATCCCCCAAACAGAAGGGGGCACATCATCCTTCTGGCAACCCCCTGAAGTACCTATTTGATAGGGGGCGGCGCCGAAAAAGTGTTCACTTTTTTTAGACACATTTCCAAAACGAAAAACAGTGTTGGGGGCCTAAATAGGGTAATTTTGGGTCGAAAAGCCTTCAAAACCCGTCTTTATGAAGTAAAAGGTTACTACATGTATGTAACAAGAGCACCGCTAGGCGGAGCATTATATGCCCGAAAGTGATTTTTTTAGTAAAGATGAAGCATATGTTAAATAAAGTATAACCTCCTTCAAATAACAATCCTCCTATGAAGTTTGAATATTGTGGTTCAAATGGAACTTAAGTTATGCCCCGGAATCTGTTTTTCAGTTTTAAGGTAATAGTGACCTTGACCTTTGACCGTGTGACCCCAAAATCAATAGGGGTCTTCTACCTAATATGGACAATAATCCCATGAAGTTTGAATATTGTGGGCCAAATGGAACTGAAGTTATGCACCGGAAACTGTTTTCAGTTTTAATGTCATAGTGACCTTGACCTTTGACCTTGTGATCCAAACAATTACTAGCGGCCTTCTACCCAATATTGACAATCGTAACCGCTGTCATCGAACATGTAATGTTCATATGCTGAATAAAGAATTGAATTGAATTGAATTGAATTGAATCATCCTATGAAGTTTAAACACTGTGGGCCAAAAGAAACTTAAGTTATGTTCCGAAAACTGTTTTCAGTTTTAAGGTAATAGTGACATTGACCTTTGACCTTGTGACCCTAAAACCAATAGGGGTTTTCTACCCAATATGGACAATCATCTTATGAAGTTTGAATATTGTGGGCCAAATGGAACTAAAGTTATACTCAATAAACTGTTTTCAATTTCAAAGTAATAGTGACCTTGAACTTTGACTTTGTGACCCCAAAATCAATAGGGGTCTTTTATCCAATATAAACAATCATCCTATGAAGTTTGAACATTGTGGGCCAAATGGAACTGAAGTTATGCTCCGTAAACTGCTTTAAGTTTTAAGGTCATAGTGACTTGGACCTTTGACCTTGTGACCCAAACATCAATAGGGGTCTTCTACCTAATATGGACAATCATCCTATGAAGTTTGAACACTATGGGCCAAATGGAACTTAAGTTATGCTCCAGAAACTGTTTTCAGTTTTAAAGTAATAGTAACATTGACCTTTGACCTTGTGACCTCAAAATCACTAGGGATCTTCTACCCAATATAGACAATCATTCTATAAAGATTGAACACTGTGGGCCAAATGGAACTAAAGTTATGCTCAAGAAACTGTTTTCAGTTTTAAGGTCATAGTGACCTTGACCTTTGACCTTGTGACCCCAAAATCAATAGGAATCTTCTACCAAATATGGACAATCATCCTATGAAGTTTGAACACTGTGGGCCAAATGGGACTTATGTTATGCTCCGGAAACTGTTTTCAGTTTTAATGTCATAGTGACCTTGATCTTTGACCTTGTGACCTCAAAATCAATAGGATTCTCTACCTTATATGGACAATCATCCTATGAATTTTGAACACTGTGGGCCAAATTGGACTAAAGTTATGTTCCGGAAACCAAATTGCTAACGGACGGACGGACAGACGGACGGACGCCAGGGGGTATAACATAATATGCCCGAAATTATTTCGGGCATATAATAACTCTATACGATTTTTCGATGGCAATCATGTCGGGAAATTTAAGAGAAATTGAATATTGCACGAGAATCACGAAATTATCGAAGAAAAAAATAAACGTTCTTATGTTTCAAACGTGTATTGTAGAGGATAGAAAATATACACATGAACGTAAAGCTGTTGACTGCGTAAGGTGTATGTAAATTTTATTCGCACGGAATTTTTGTGCACTTATTTCAGTCGGACAGAATTATAAATGACCATATTTATTTAAATCAATTGTGTAAGATCAAACCAGTTCAATATTGAAACATGTATTGCATCAAAGTTATTTGGATAACGTTTTGGACCTCAATTTTGATAAGTTTAGTTTCCTTATTTCCTCATCTATACATTACGGAATACCGTTAGGGCCATCGTGGTTATACTTCATAATTCTGAAGGCGACAATGCAATGAAGACAATACGACAGTGCGATGACGACAATGCGACAATGCGATGGTGACAGTGCGATAACACTATCGCCCTGTCGTCATCGTACTATCGAGTTATCGCATTGTCGCCATCGCACTGTCGCATTGTTGTCATCGCGCTATCGTATTGTCGTCATCGCACTGTCGCACTATCGCACTGTCGCCCTCTGTATTTAAACGTATAACCACGATGGCCCTAACGGTATTCCGTAGTATATGGCCGTTGATCTTTTATTGATGATTTTATTTTGGGTGGGGGATATCGTGTAAACATTGTTTCTTTCTGATAGAATGTCAAACAATATTCAAATAGGGATGTATTTTCAGCATCTCTCAACAAAAGTAGTATGTGGGCGTCACACTTTGGTTAAGTATTTGCTTCCAAGGTGGTATCTCCAAAACTTCTGCGGAATTGACTTAAAATTTCACACACGTATTTGACAGTTTGAGCAGTGTTGAGTGCATAATAGGTTTACATTTTTCAAACTCAATCACTGAGCACATAGCTCTTGTAAATATATATATGTAACAATATTTTATCATCCTCTTTCGAAGAACCTTTACTATAGTCACTGGTACTGTAACAGGTGAATAAGCTATGTATACAGTTCTCGCAAGAAGAGTATTAAAACTAATCATCGCGAAGTTTTTTTTCTTGAATTGCGCATTTAATGTTTCATATAAAATGTCGCTGATATATTTACAAAAATAGACTTTACAAGAAGACACTAGTCTTGTTCAATTAAACGGCTGTGTGAAAAGGCGTATAATTTTAAATATTATTAAATTGAATAAAAAAAAACTTAGTTTAGGTTAGAGCATATGGGCTGAAAGCTAATTAATGATTATAACAATATTCTACTGTTCTAGGGCTCTGCTTCTTTAACTAGATCAAACAGCACGTGATTTATCAAATAGCACTGACACAGACGTCATGAGAATTGACCAATGGGCAATTTGTCCAGAAGGGCGAGCCTATAAATAGGGCAAATTTGAAATTTCCGCACACACATAACATATTGCACAATACAGTTATCAAAACTTACAAAGCTAACGAAAATGATGTTGGTGAGAGATGTTTGTAGATGGGCGGTGGAGTCTGTCAGGTCTGGTCTGAGGTCCTTCCTTAGTGTCTTCGGGCTCACGGTGATGCTTGTTCTGGCAAAGATTTTTGTGCTTGAAACAAGCTACCGTTTGACGAAACAGATACACCTAGATAAGTAAATTTATTAACACATCATTATACATAAATACACCATTTTCTTGTCTAGTACCTTTTTTACATATCATAACAACTGATATTTCTGGATTAACAGTGATTCCCCATTCATGACAATACATATATAGTTTATGTAAACCACTTTTCGTATATGAAAACAAAACTGTATCATCATTAACACCATTATTACAATCAAAATAATCAGTTACAGACCCATTAACTCTAACACATGCTTTAACATTTTCATACTTAACTTTCAACATTTTGACAATTTTAGAGGAAGCTCCATAATTCAATAATTTTAACCATATACCATTTCTATATACAACATCAAATGCTTTACGAAAATCAATAAAAGCACAATATAATTTCTTTTTCTCACTATTAATAACTTTATTTATTATAGAATTTAAAACAAAAATACAATCTATGGTGCTTTTGCCTTTACGAATACTGGTACTCCGATAACAAATTGTTAGTTTCGGCCCACTTGCGCAAACATGTATCTAACATTGAAGAAAATATTTTAGAAAAAACACTGGTAAGGGTAATACCTCTATAGTTGTTTACATCATCAGCATTACCTTTTTTGGGATTGGAACTATCATACCTTTTGTCCATATCTCAGGATATACACTATTAAGAAACATGAAATTAAACAATTTATAAAGAGAAGGAAGTAAAAGATCACTACATTCTATAAATATTTCACTAACCAACATATCTACACCCCCACTTTTACCTCTTTTCAAAGAAGAAATGGCTGAATTTATCTCATCAATACTAAATTCTTTATCAAGTTGTTCAATAACATTTTCATCTAAACTTTTCTGGTTCAATTCATCCTTAACTTCATTATTAATGACAGCACTATTATCCGCAAATAATGTTTTAAAATGATTGAAAAAAAATTCTTTAGAAATATCTCCAGCTTTAGGTTTCTTGTTTTTATTTTTTTGTATTTCTTGCCAAAATTTTTGAGGCTGGTGCTTGGCTAAATTTTGTAAATTTTCCTCTTTTCCCATTAAACCCAGAACGTGCTTTCCTTTTAGCTTTTTTATATACTCGTCGTTTAGTTTTTAACAATTCAAAATTTTCTACAGATTTATTCTTTTTAAGAGATTTATTAACAGTCCTAAATTCTCGCCTAGCGGCCTCAAATTCTTTATTTATCATGGGTTATTATACGTTCTATTACTTATATTGCTTTTATTACACGTAGTTTTACCAAAAACACTTTTAGTTTTATCATACAGAATATTAGATATTTCACTTATTCCAGCGCTAACATTAGTTTCTTTTGAAACAATACAACAATGTCAGTTCAGCAGAAATAACGTCTCTGTAATAATCAACTTTTTCATTATCCCATACAATTTTTTTAAATAATGTAAAATTATTTGTAACATTACATTATTCATAACTATTTACATGTAAGGACAATGTGGTGAAAAAGTATATAAATCATGTACTATGAAATTTGAAACCAGGGGAAATAAATCCTACGAGCATATAGCATAGTCAATTAAACTTTTACCGTTCGTTGACATATGTGAAACTTCTGGTCCCGGCATCATCGCCAACTGCTTTGACATATTTCTAATAATCGATTTATGTATTTACAACAGGGTCCATTGAAAATCTACAAAGGATATTAACAAATCGATAATCATCACCGTCGCTATTTTTATTAATTACAGAAATAAATTTATCATAGTGCGAACATTTTTGAATAAAATCATTCTTACCGCCACATCTAGCGTTTACATCGCCAATCACGACAATTTTTCCTAAAAGAGAGTATTTTCTCACGCCTCTAAAATATATAGAATTACTGGGCGGGATATATAAACATCACTATCTAAATTGAAAAAGTTTTACACAGTTTAATCCATGTCTATTTCAGATACTGTAATGCCACTTTTTAAATGACTTCTGTAAAATAAACATACACCACCGTGACCTCTTGGTTTAAGCTTTCGGGTCGGGGAACTTAAATGCATTCATACCCATCTTATTGATTTTTTGCCAAGTTTCACATAAGAAAACAATATCAAAATTTACAACAAAATTCAAAAAGTCTTCATCACTTCAACAGGTACCTAAACCATCAATATTCCACGATAAAATAGATAAGGCATACTTTTCTCGTCTGTCCTAGAAATTTGGTACTCCTCGAGATTCCGGATCGAACAATTTATTGTTAATATAGAGTTTATCGCGCACTATAACTGCTCTTTTGCCCTGCTTTCTGGCCTCGATCATTTCCGGTATAGGAGCCTTTCTTCTCTCTTTCACTTCTTTGGGATACTGCTCAGTAACATTATAATTACTGTGTTTTAAGTTTACATGTTTTAACGCGCTTTTAATCCCTATTGACAATATAAGAACCGAAAATGTGTGTTATTATGCAATAAAATCACTGTTGTCGTTCTATATTCAGACATATAACACTACGGGTCGAGTTAGAATAAGAAATATATATTTGAAGTTTGAAGTAGATACCTGAAAAATAAAGAAGTTATAATGCTTCTTAAAGAAAATTTTCAGTTTAAGGGGAGAAAAATCTAAAAAAATATTGCGTCAAGAGTTATGACCCTTGTCACATAAGATGTGGTTGATGATAAGGAATATGATTTTGAAGTTTGAAGTAGATACCTTTAAAGCTAAGTTATAGTAAAAAAAACCTTTTATTAGTAAAAAAAAACTTAATTCATGGTGAGATAATTCTTGGAATATTGATGATAAGGAACATATATTTGAAGTATGAAGTTTATTCCTTAATTAATAAAGAAGTAACAGTAAAAAAATATTTTTTAAGGTTAAGAGGAGATAAATCAGAAATTATTGGAACTAGAAATGTGAACCTTGTGGTTGATGACAAGGAACATATGTTTGAAGTTTGAAGTTTATACCTTAATAAATTAAAAAGTTATAGTGAAAGATATTTTATTGCACCAAAACGTTTATCTTAAATCAGGACGCGGACGCCGACGTCGAGGCAGGTAGGACAGCTCTCCGTATACTTCGTATAGCCGAGCTAATAAGAACAAACAATGACTGCAGTCGAATGACTAACCCTAGCCGTTGTCATTTGTAGAAAATACAGACTGAGGCAGGGCTTCAATTATAGTAGCTATAGTAGTTTAAAACAATTTCGTCCAATAGTATATCGAATCGTTGCACGGTCGCACGGACACACGCTAGGAAAAATTGACATTACCATATTTCTCATCTAAGATAATTATATTGAGAGTGTTTCTTTAAAAAAAGTCCATTAAGGGCCTTATAGTTTGGGTTGGGGGTCATTATTCTACAGGGGGTCACTTTTCTTTGCGAGGGTCATTTTACTACGTGTATGGGAGTCATAATATTATGACCGGAGGTCATTATTTTATATAAAATATTGACCAGGGGGGGGGTCATTATTTTATGGGGGTCAGTTTACAACGTTACACCGGCGCCGAGTATAAACAAACTTAAAAACACACACCTCATTCATTAATATGACATACTGCGAAACACCAAAGGGGAAACCAATATATGACTTCATTAGAGAAATCGGAAGAAGTTCTCAATACCGAATTTATTTTGAAGGGATTAATTGATAAAAATCGGGCCCGTGGACAAAGAAATAGTAAACACAAATAATAGCTCCGCGCCGGTGGGCGTGGAGCAATAATTCGAACTTTGCTTACAGGTTGAAACGTATTTTAACTGATTAACACAGATGTCAAGGTGTCAAAATTAAAATAACTAAAAGACACATTTCCTTTGACTATGTATTTTTACCTGTTTACCAGCAAACCGAAATAATTTTGGAAGTACTTTAAAAAGAAACAAAATTTAGCACAAAACAATGAAATTACAGTAGAAATTTTTTATAGTCATTTTAAACATTTATATAACGACGTTTTTGAATGTAATAATGAAGAAGCAAATGTTTTTTGTGAAGAACATAATTTTTATGATTCTGGCTATACTTTCGATGAATTTAATATACCAATTACAACTACTGAAATTTTTGGAAGCTGTCAAATCTCTTAAAAGGGAAAAATCTGCAGGTCCCGATATTCTCTTAAATGAATACTTTATACAATCAATAGATATCTTGGGTTCACATATATGTGATATACTTAATGCAATTTTTGAGTCTGGGATTTTTCCAGATAAATGGACCGAGGTAATACATAAAAAGGGCGATGTTAATAATGTACAAAATTATAGAGGAATTACCCTTGTTAGTTGTCTTTCTAAACTTTTTACATCTATTTTTAATAAACGATGAGAAGCATTTTGTGAAAATAATCATGTAATCTCAGATGCTCAGTTTCGATTTAGAAAAGGTAAGTCTACTGTTGATGCCATATTTATTTTACATTCAATTATACAACATTATATAAACAACAATAAACGATTATATGTTGGATTTATTGACTTGAAATCTTGTTTTGACAGTATAAATAGAAAATGACTATGGTTAAAATTATATAAGTGTGGTGTTCAAGGTAAAATCTTGTGTATTATTAAAGATATGTACGATAAAGTTAAATCTTGTGTACGTTCTTGCAGTTCATATTCCGATTTCTTCATGTATGAAGTGGGTCTAAGACAAGGGGAGGTAATTTCACCTCTTATGTTTTCATCATTTGTTGAAGACCTAGAATTATATCTCCAAAATGATATCAATTTAGGTTTACAGATTGATAATATAGTTATATTGTCGTTGTTATTTGCTGACGATATGGCAATACTAGGTAAAACACCAGAAGATCTCCAGGCAAGTTTAGATAATCTATATAATTACTGCAACTGTTGGGGACTAGAAGTTAAAACGTTAAAAACTAAGGTTATGGTTTTTAGGAAAAGAGGTAGGGTACGTGCAAATGAAAAATGGTACTACAATGAAACAGTTGATAATTTTAACTACCTGGGTACTATTTTCAATTATACGGGCAACTTTGCTTTAAACCAGGATCACTTAATTGACAAAGGCCTTAATGCATTAAATGTTTTACTATATAATTGTAAAAAATATGACATGATATAAAACTTAAACTCAAATGCCAACTGTTCTTAAAATACTCTGCAGAAGTATGGGGACATTCTAAATCTAAATAAATTTAACGTATTCACCTTAAATTTTGCAAAAATGTTCTAAATGTCAGAACAAGTACATGTAATACAGGGGTTTATGGTGAATTAGGAAGGTGGCCATTATATATTGCTCGTTTTGTTAAAGTAATCAAGTTTTTGTGTAAAACAATCCAAACTGATAATATAATTATGAAAAAAGTTTATGAACAAAGTGTTATTGATTGTGAACATGGATATAATAACTGGGTCTCAAATGTTAAACGATTATTGTATACATATGGTTTTGCTGATTGTTTTATAAATAGTGATAATGTTAATGGTAAATTATTTCCTAGAATATATAACAAAGACTTATTGATAATTATGTACAAGATTGGCATGGTAATATTGAATCTAGTAATGTTTTAGATCTATATAAAAATTGCAATTTATCGTATGAAATTTACCTTGACCTTTTACCACGTAGTTTAAGAATGTACATCTCCAAAATAAGACTCTCAGAATACAAACTGGTAGATATAGTAGACATAGATTACCACGAAACAAGAGATATTGTCAGTGCTGTAATACTCTTGATATCGAAGATGAATATCATTTTGTTCTGGTTTGTCCTTGTTATAATAATATTCGTAAGACATATATAAACTAATATTTTTATGTTAGACCATAGATGTTCAAATTTACTCAGTTATTGTAAACTTCAAACAAGCTTTTATTGATGAATTTAGCAAGATACATTAAAGAAAGTTTGGCAATCAGAAATACTGTCTTAAATATTTGATTTTTTTTAAATATCCTCTTGGAAAATAAAAAAATATTTTACAATTATCATATATCATATCATCATGTTTGTTTGTGTAATAATGCAGTGTTCTTAAATAATAAAGGTATTTTCTCTTATTTGATACACTATCATATGATATTGGTGTTCATGTATAACTTTTAATGATACTGTTCTATATCTAGAAATAAGATTTTAGTTTTGCTGCTGGTTAACATCTATCCTTCGTCTTTATCGAGAGGGAGTTTTACTTTCAGTTGGATGGTTAGACTCACTGGGTAAAATATGGTATACAATATCCTGTGAGATTGCCAGTAAAATTTTCATAACTGCTATGATTGAGAAAATATTTACTTATTACTCATAACATTATTTTTGTAAACAATGTACATTCTATTATATATTCTATCATAGTGTACTTTGTGTTACCATGATCACGTGACGTGATGATTGTTTTATTTATCTATTTGCATGACGATGTACTATGAACAAGTCTAAATAAAACGTATGTTTATTATATAGGCATATTTAGTAAGTGATCGAGGCATGATTGTGGTAAAATATCATCACGGAGTCTAATTAAAATGTTATTATGATTTTTTAATATTTTACTCAATATATACATGTGCATGCTATAAATTACAGTTGTTCCAATAATATTTATTTTGGCAGTTATTAGGTTTTTGTAGATATGAAATTATCCCATCAATTTATTATTAAAAATTAAAATCCATAGTTAAAGATTAAATGTTGTTCTATAAATTATAATATGTCTGTAAAACGACATCAAATAGAAGCTCACTTTATCACATAAAACACAGAACAAAACGCACACACGGAAACAAAAAGAAAGAAAATACTGCTTGAAATATATCTAAAAGTCTGGAAAAAGGGTGATCCCGCAGAACCACTAATCACAACAAAATATGAATATTGCAGACTTTGTTTGATTGCGGTAAAACACGCACATACACATGGGTATTGTAACTTAATAATGATCACCGCATTTAGTTCTGCCTTCTTCATATTCAATATAACGAAGGGAAGGAACAAAAACAACAACAACAACAACAACAAAAGTTGCTGTTGTTACAATTACAGCATACAACATTATCATTCATATCACAAATTTGATTTGTCTTGGGTAATGACAATCAATGTTTTCAATCATTCATAATTGTACTGTTATGACAAAGCAATGAGATGGGCAATGGTCATGTAACTGCTGTTATTTATATTCACGAAATATCACTGTATTTAAGCACATTTCCTTTTTCATCGTCTGTTCATCAGTATTTAATAACTTTGAATGTCAGAATAAAGGTAGAGTAAGTGGTCGAAACAAAGAGCTTACTTTTTTTTTCTGATCTCCGTCACATTTTCTGTTAAAATGTTTTCCCTTTACATTCTTCTACCCTAAATTTTACTTGTTTATTTTGAATTAAACAGGAATTGAAATTCTATAATGGCAATGTCCACAGTACCAACATTAACGAATATTTTTGCCTGTAAACATATTTGAATACATTAAATTTAAATACAAATGCGATTTTGTAAGAATAATTCAGAACATCTATTCTTTTATTATAATCAGTTATCCTTTAAAAAATTGAGTTAACATTGATATTTCAACGTCATTGGACAAAATCTACAATTTCCTGGGATCAAAATTGACCCGGAGGTACAACAATACCTTATTGAAATAATATATGCAATTATTTTGATAAAGAATTCTAAGAAGTAAAATACAATAATTCAAATATACGAAGGTAATATTCTAATCATTTCTTTTATTATTAATCAAATGCCATACTTTTGTCACTCAGCTGATATGGTCTAAAATCTTCTACATTGAGCATTTATAAAATTATAGATGCAATTTCTTTTAGAGATATATCATATACCGGTTTATCTGGCTAGAGAAGTATTAAAAAACTTCTTAGACAGTGTTACTGGGTATTAATAACTTGTGATTTTATTTGTATTTTTTATCTTTGGTTTAAACATATCTATTTTTATCAAGTTACAATATTACACATCAAACACAAAATTTATACAAAATCGTGATAAAGTGGATTGAACTGGAAGCTCAAAGCTTATTGTAATTCTCTCCACTTCTAGCTAGACATCGGTACATATTTTGGCGATACAGATGATTTAATAAATTGTTACATCCAAGATAAAATATATTAACATTATTATAAGAAAATAAGACAAAATTAAATAAAAACAAAGAAAAATCGAGAGAAAAACATAAAGAAGTGTTAAAAAGTTTACATAAGAAAGGAAAGAAATCCGAGGAAAGAAGAAAATATGAGAAAATTTAAAGATATAAAGAAGTGTGAAGCTATAGAATTGGGCGAACTGCAGAATGACACATTCATAAAGATGATGGACCTTTTCAGATCAGTCAAAACTTTTAGACTTTTCAATATAAGTGTGAACAGCTTTGAATATACCTTCATTCTCTCCAACTGATAAAGATGTGTTTCCTGAAATAATGGTTTTAAGAGAAACAATACAATAAGTATTGATAACATTTATCAAGGAAGGTCTGATATTATCATACTGCCTACAATGCAAAAAGAAGTGAGAGGCTGTTTCGCGTAATCCACAGATACAAAGAGGTGATGGGATGATATTTTTTGGAAAATAGGTCATCTGCAAGTAAGCTACTATTTGTACGAATACGTGCGTGAATAATTTGATTTTTACGTTTTCCAAAGTAGAAATATTGCGGTACAGATTTTGTTTGTTTAAACATTTCTTTCTTAAAAGTTGAACCTGTTTAAACAATTCTTTTTTTAAAAGTTGAACCTGTTGCTGCATTTCTAAGAGATATAGGAAGTTCATTAAAGACTCTGGTTGTTGCAGGGAGAAATGAGTCATAGTACAGCGATGTTCTAGCTATTGGTGTTCGGTTACGGAGGAGATAAGTTTCGTTATCAACTAATGGCGGACATAAATCTGAAAGATAAGATGGCGTTAGGTTGGACTTCATTTTGTAGAAAAGGAGAAGCTTATGTTTCTGACGTCTGGACTCTAAAGTGTCCCAACCGACTTCATCTAGAAGCTTTTGCAAAGAGACTAGCTTAGTTGCACCTGTAACAATACGGGCAGCCTCATATTGGATATTTTCAAGTGCAGTTTGTTTGCCTTTTTTTAGTGTACAATTGTCAAAAACTATATTACCATATTCTTATATTGGCCGAATAAATGAAATGTATATGGTTTGTAGAGATTGTCGGTCAAGAGTGAACTTTAGCTTCTGTATTATATTTATGCGCTGATAAGCCTTTCCAAGTACATAATCAATATGAGTATTCCATTTCAAATAATTTGCAAAAATAAGACCTAAATGTTTGTGGCTAGATACCTCCTGAATTTCAACATTGTTCATAAATACGCGAGGATGGTGTGGGAGTTTGGTTTACGAGAAATGATTAGAGATTCTGTTTTCTTAGGGTTGAATTTCACTAGCCACTTTGAGGCCCATCTTGATATTGTTCAAAGTTTCGACTGCACTTACTGGATCTTCGACTGTAATATAAAGACTGGTATCATCAGCAAACAGGCGTATATCAGCTTTAATGTCGGCAACAATATCATTGATAAAAATGAGAAATCTTTGTTTTATATAAATAATTCATGGTTAGCTGTGTAGTATTAAAGAATGCTCGACCTATGCACACCCGTGTAAGACGAACAGAAACATAAAAGACTCTCGAAACAATAAAGTTAATACTCATTCAGCACGAACAATCATGAATACATTTTTGCTTCAAAAATGCATATGCAGCAAGCCCAATATGTTACTATTGTTGTTGACACTTCCTATTTAAGTTAACAATAAATGATCGCCGGTCATTCAGTAATATAAAATAATGATGGTTCACTGTAAGTATTGTCAAACAAAAAAAACTTTTTATACATGATTACCATTACTGTTTGTCTAATTTATTTTTCACAAACATTTATGTCATTTCGAATAGATCTCAAATAGACCTTGCGCAAATACACTAAGCATCTCCATGGGTCTCCATATACGGCTACAGTAAAAATATGTGTTTTTTTTTAAATACAAGGAGATAAATTCTCATCATTTTGTGTTTTATACATGTAATTAAGGGCATGCTTGTGATATTTCCTAGTCCGTCATAGAGCATTTGAGGTGGTTCAGACATTCGAGGCATGTTCTTTTCACTGATGCGTCAAGGTTTTGACAGACTTAACTGACGGACGTGCGATCGTCTCTTGAAGACCTGAGGGAATTATTTTAAGCAAGCAATATCTCAGAGCACGACCGTAAAGAGGGTGGATCAGTTATGGTTTTGGAAGGCATCAGCTGGGACGGCCGGATTGACCTCGTTGTACTAAATACTCGTAGAGGGACATTGACTGGTCGGTGATACATCAATAAGATCAGTTCATTTTAATGTGCGTCCCACCAGTAAGTGGGTGGTCTAGGACTACCTACAGAAGGTGAGTAAATAACGCTCTGACTCACCAGCTCCATAACCCAATCCACATCTAATTGATCACATGTGGAATGAGCTGCTTGTACGGATATTAGTTCACCAGGTGTAACCTAGAAGCATACAGGAGGTTGATGGCGTCAATCTCCTGTTGGTGCAAAATGAGCCGACATCCTCTCTTAGACTATTTGGAACCTCATAGCTAGGGAGCATGAGAAGGCGTTGCCAAGTAAGTTGTCTCTAACAATGGGTCACACATACGCTACTGAAACTTTTAAACATAATTATGGTTGTTAACATTCGTATATAAAAATCTTGAATATAAGGGTACATGTATTTCCTTTTCTCCAACACATAACTAGAGCAAGATCAGTAAATATGTTACATTTATCCTTCAGTTAGTTGATTAAATTTAAATGAAATTGACATTCAAAATCATTTGTAAGACGGTTATTAAGTCATTGCACTCACATATGTGGTACTTAGCAAAAACTGGCTGATAAGACGTAAAATAGCCATTGACTGGACGAATTTCTACAGCTCGTACTCATAGAAAGATTTTGATAATACAATGGGAATTAAGGCAAAAAACGTATTGAGAAAACGACAGGTTTCCGAAATTTTGAATATGCAACCAAAATTGAATAAATGAGTCCATATCAAAATTAAGAAAGTTTGTTCTTTCACATAATTGTAGAAGTATTTAAAAAAAACAGCATTTAGAAGTATTACATTTTGTATATTTATATTGCCAGTTTGATGCATAGAACGTCTTTCTTGCAACCCCTTTTCAGAGAAGATATCTAGCAAGATGTCACCGTCGACCAACAGATTGTAAATCCAGAGATCACCTTGTTCATTGTGAATTGTATATAGAGTACTGGTGAGGTTTTACTTATGATGCTTAAACAGTTAATTTTTCAGTGGTGTAGAAACAGTTCTTATTGCAGTGTTGTAGCATCATCAAGTTAGCATATATGTCGTTTGTCAGACCAATCTGAAATAATTTATTTAGTTCAAACTTTTAATACAAAATGACATAAAAATTAAATATTGTTTCCATCGCCATTTACTCGTTTTTTTAACCGAAGAGCAAATTTGATTCAGTTAAATTGATTCGTCACGAAATTTGTTTTCCGTTCACACTCTCTCAGTGCCTTACATGATTACGTCCTTGAAGGAGCAGAAGCATTTACAGTATTCACTTACTGCTAAACATTTAGAATCAGCTATTTTTGAAACATAAATAACCGAAACAAAAAATTAATGAGAGGAATCTCAATGGCTCTCACATTACCTATCTTAAATACTTTAATGAAATTGTAAAGCTAATTTTCAGATAGTCGGAAGTGATAGTAAAACTAAAAGTAGATATGAAAACTGAACAAAAAGCAAACAAAAACAGCAACGGATGTGAAAGTCTTCAAAATATCTAATGATCACAAGACAAGACATCCTGATGCCATTTCATGACTTCACAAAGTTAACATAGCTTCGTGCAAAAACATTACTATTTTGATGCACAATAGTTTATAAAGCAACTTAAGACATACTTGATGTAAACCATTTATAAGTTCCTCCAGTTTTGTATCGTGATGACACTACGGCCCAACCATTTTGACTATTTCCGGTAGTATACTGCTTGGACAATACTTCCCGTTATTTTATTTTCAATGTGTTTTCTATACTTTTTTTCACTAGACTTAACCTTATTATACAATGCTAAGATATTTGCAAGGTATATAATACCAGTCAAAAATGAAATATGGAATTTCATACAATTTATTATAATGACTGATTCAGTTACCCAAAGCTTAATGAATAATTTTATTTCTCATATTAAATCATATATTTTTGATTTGCTTAATTTATAAACGAAGTTATTTAGCCCAAATTCATTTGTTATTCAACCGAATTCAAACTTATTCACGGAATAAATAATAAACATTTATACAAATATGGTTTTATAAAAGAAATATGCAATAGGACTTGTTATAATAGCGCCTTTTGTTTTTTAGTTTTTTCAATGCAAGTATTTATTCAATAGAGAGCTAGCTATATTAAAAGAATACTTTTGTACATAATTATAAACCTGGTGTAATAGACTGTCGCATATTTAAGCAGCATGTTTCTAGATGAACCAAACTATTTCAAGAAAATCAAATAGGAGAAAAAAGTATTGAGATTTTAGAAAAGTAAAATTATTGAAGATGTTATATGCGATTTATGACCGATTTTGCAGTATTTTTCACCATACTTCTACTATGTTACTTAGGCAGTAAGGGCTATTTTTGCATATTTTGACTTCTTTGATGTGTTTATTTATATTGTTTACAAGTATTGTGTGCAATATGAAAATAATTTTCTTTGTTCGCCTAACAATATTTTACATTTTAGTGCATTTTCAAAACTTTCCTGAAAATTAGCATGAATCTGTATACGTGCTGCTTTAATGTTATGTTGCTAACGATTCATCATGTACTTAACTTCCGGCAAGTCAAATAAGCTTTATATAAATCAATTGACCCACTGTTTCGAGTGAAGTAAATTAGTTTAGAATTTTATTGGTTGATAAACTCATCTAAACTCATCGACTGATCGTCATATGATTTTTTTATGGAAAAAATGGTGAAAACCAAATTAAAACATTACAAAGATATATAAACAGAAGAAAACACAAACTTACATATTGTATTGTAAGAGTTTTTAATAGCCATCATTATTAAGAGAAAATACATTTTAAACTCGGTGAGTATATATTCATTTTACATCAATATTTCAATTTTATGTGTGACTTTACATGATTAAACCACTAGGCTGTTAACTTATTTGGTAAATTATAGTGGTCACTACTGGTAACAACCATTAATTAAGTCTTAAACCGTTTTTCAAGCTTAAAATTTTAATTTATCTACAAGAAACAGTATAGAATCAAGAAAATTTAATTAAAGTCTATATCTAAAAGATTTTCACCAAAAATATAAAACCCAAAGTAACATTAAATGTTGTTTTATCCTTGGATTTTAATGCCTACAACGACACAATTTTACAACAGGATCTGTATTTATACCATTAATATTATTTTGGGTTTTCAGTGTTCAGCCTTTTTGGTGATATGTTCGTGTAAATGGTAACAATGATTCTAAAAATGACTCCAAGACTGATTTCTCATTTAAATATCTTCCTGATATTCTTCCTGATAACTTTGATGTTGTTTGTCCACCCAACAACTGGTCAGTCGAAGAAAGGAAGGAAACGTTTGTGTCGTTTTCAAGTTAAACAGAATAAATGCATTGATATATTACCTTATACCATTCGTAGAAATATACAACAATGGAAACAGTGTCCAGGATTTAATATTCACAAAGAGGGATCGTGCGCAAAACTCGGAGGGAGATGTACAAAAATTGAACTTTCCAAAGGCAGGAAGATGTGTGAATGTAGAATAGGAAGCAGAGATTTCTAGTCTACAGGCGTGTAAAACCTACCGGTCGTACTAAAATATAAAACATTTTACATTATCGGCTCAATTTGCGAAACGTTTTACACATCTTTTCTTTATGTTTGTTTTTGATATGTTTGTAAAATCCCGTTGAAAATTCTATTTACAAACGCTGATTTTTTGTTATCAAATAGTACGGGTATAATTTCTTTAAGAATCATGTATTATTGATATGTATTGCATTCATTTATATCATGTATTTACACGAAATGAGATTAATTGTTTTAGTGAACCTAACTTATTTTCTATAAATTTCATACCATTACTAGTCATTGTTATTTATCATGGATATGAAAAGGAAAAAGGAAAAACAAACGCATAGTATATTTAGTTTTCTGACCATTTACTTGTAAATTAATAAATAGCTGAGTGGTTAACGCGTCGAACAAGTGATGTAAGTATCTCTTGCTGTGTGGATTCAAGCCAAAGTCAGGGTCAATCCGTTGTTTCCTTGAGCAAGAAACTTTACATTCATTCCTCGGCATTTGTTGATTCCGGGAACGGATTCGAGAGTGTGTCTTTAAGATTAATTATAGCTTCATACACAATGAACTAAAGAAATTATATATACGAAAGTGATGCATGTTCGGCTTCTAGTGGTATTTTTGCAAGCATGTTGGTGATGGTCTTATCACAAACAGGACCATGTTTATGAAAGTCTTGGAAGAATGAGCTAGGTATATGTGATGGTCTTTTTCAAGGTATGTGAATACTTTGTATAAAGTTTTTGAATGACTATAGCCATGTGACTCGAATCTTAATCTTGAAAAAAAAACGCTTTGTAAAAAGTGCATTTTTTGACACTGAATGACTCAATTACTATTATTAGCATGTTTTGATTATTAACATATAATTAAACATGTTAATGATAGTCTATGGACAACATACATATGTAAAGACACACTAGGAAGGGAAAGGAACTGATGCACGTTAGTTATGTTATTCAAACAAACAGGGACATGCATATAAGTGGGACAGTTCCTAAAGGTTCATTCGAGATTTAAGGATTTATCCAGTTTGATTCTACTATATAATTCTCGGAATGAAAATTTCTTCTTTTTTATACTCTGTACTCTGTTCTCTTGTTAATGCACTGCTCTATGTTTGCATAATAACTTTTAATACGAAGTGATAATCTATGAATCGCGTGACATAAAATGAATTTGATAATAATATGAAGGCGAAAGAGTATCATACAGATAACTTATCCATGAATATCGTCAAAACAAAATCTCAGCATTATGAACAATTTTGATTTTCCCGCTCAATTCAACTTCTCTCTATTTTCAAATATATTCACACATTTTCAGCACATATACACAAACTTATTGGAGAGGACCTCTCCACAGTGTTGAGAATGAATGCGTATCAAATTAAAGTTAATAAATCTTATTCTGGCTTAAATCTTTTGTACCGGTCTATAAAAATGTTATGCGCATGCTCCGCTTCGAAATACGACTTTACAAAACGAAATATTAATAATGAGCTGAAAAATCGGTAAAATTTCATGTATTCATTCCAAAATAGTTTATAGGCCTTGGTGATATGTTATATACTGTGTGAAGCTGAATATCACTATTGCAACGAAATCTCATAAACGGTTGATTACATTGTCAGCAAGCAATTTTACCTATGCATGCATATCATTTTCTGTACTGACCTGCAGCTTTGGTAGACCAAATATAGAACAGACACAAACATATATCTTATCTTAAACATTTACATAATGCATCGTCGTGCAAAATAGGTATACAATTTCCTTGCATGTTGAATAAGAAAACACAATAATGATCGTTCAAGTGTAGACATTTAATTCAAAACTTGCTTAATATTTGTATATAATTTCAATGTTTATAGAAAAGCCATGTGTATTTATATGCATTAATACGAAAGAGAAAGTCGCTATCTCAAACGTTATCATAATATCACTTTATGATGATGGTAATAATATAGACAACAAAATCAAATTATTCATGTTTACTGGCCAGAAAGCGTTCTGGTATCCATACAAACTAATATTCAATTGCAACTTATTACATAATAAAGATTTAAAGCCGAATCCATACTACTGTGTCTTTCACTCATTTGTTATATTAAAAAAAACACATGTAATAAGATATAAACTTTTATTTAACACCTTTTACAATACAACCAATGATCCAGTCTTATCAATAGCCGCGTTTTTATTTTCAGAGTCCAAAACATTTATATAAAATTTATATCGTACAAACTATACAGTAGCCTTGTTTTTATTTCAGTGTCAAAAAATTCCATTTCAAATACATATAATACGCCTATTTTAGAGTCCATAAAACCAAAGCACATCAGATACTTAATGTCTTTGAAGTGAGTTTTGTAAAAGAGGTGGTGTGAAATAAAGAGGTCATTACATAAAGTTATTGTTATAAACATTACTGATACTATTGGACCCGAACACAGCTGCAGAACCTGAATCAGACTCGGCTAGCGCCTTACACAATATAGTTTTGACAGCTAACACAGCTGCAAAACCTAAATCGGACTAGGCTAGCGCCTCGCACAATAAAATGTTGACACCTAACACAGCTGCAAAACCTAAATCGGACTAGGCTAGCGCCTCGCACAATAAAATGTTGACACCTAACATAGCTGCAAAACCTAAATCGGACTAGGCTAGCGCCTCGCACAATATAATGTTGACACCTAACATAGCTGCAAAACCTAAATCGGACTAGGCTAGCGCCTCGCACAAATATAATATTTGACAGCTAACACAGCTGCAAAACCTAAATCGGACTAGGCTAGCGCCTCGCCACATATAATGTTGACAGCTAACACAGCTGCAAAACCTAAATCGGACTAGGCTAGCGCCTCGCACAAATATAATGTTGACAGCTAACATAGCTGCAAAACCTAAATCGGACTAGGCTAGCGCCTCGCACAATAAAATGTTGACACCTAACACAAGCTGCAAAACCTAAATCGGACTATGCTAGCGCCTCGCACAATATAATGTTGACAGCTAACATAGCCTGCAAAACCTAAATCGGACTAGGCTAGCGCCTCGCACAATACAAATTTTGACAGCTAACATAGCTGCAAAACCTAAATCGGACTAGGCTAGCAGCCTCGCACAATAGTAATTGTTGACAGCTAACATAGCTGCAAAACCTAAATCGGACTAGGCTAGCGCCTCGCACAATATGATGTTGACAGCTAAACACAGCTGCAAACCTAAAGCGGACTAGGCTAGCGCCTCGCACAATATAATGTTGACAGCTAACATAGCTGCAAAACCTAAAATGACCTCGGGCGGCTAGCGCCTCGCACAATAAAATGTTTGACAGCTAACACAGCTGCAAAACCTAAATCGGACTAGGCTAGCGCCTCGCACAATAAATGTTGACAGCTAACACAGCTGCCAAAACCTAAATCGGACTAGGCTAGCGCCTCGCACCAATATAATTGTTGACAGCTAACATAGCTGCAAAACCTAAATCAGGGACCTAGGCTAAGCGCTGCGCACAATATAATTTGACAGCTAACACAGCTGCAAAACCTAAATCAGGACTCGGCTAGCGCCTCGCACAATAAATGTTGAACAGCTAACATAGCTGCAAAACCTAAATCGGACTCCGGCTAGGCGCCGCAACCATATAATTTTACACCTAACACAGCTGCAAAACCTAAATCGGACAAACTAGTAGCGCCTCCACAATATAATGTTGACAGCTAACATAGCTGCAAAACCTAAATCGGACTAGGCTAGCGCCTCGCACAATAAAATGTTGACAGCTAACATAGCTGCAAAACCTAAATCGGACTAGGCTAGCGCCTCGCACAATATGATTTTGACACCTAACACAGCTGCAAAACCTAAAGCGGACTAGGCTAGCGCCTCGCACAATATAATGTTGACAGCTAACATAGCTGTAAAACCTAAATCCGACCAGGCTAGCGCCTCGCACAATATAATTTTGACAGCTAACATAGCTGCAAAACCTAAATCGGACTAGGCTAGCGCCTCGCACAATAAAATGTTGACAGCTAACATAGCTGCAAAACCTAAATCGGACTAGGCTAGCGCCTCGCACAATATAATTTTGACAGCTAACACAGCTGCAAAACCTAAATCGGACCCGGCTAGCGCTTCGCACAATATAATTTGACAGCTAACACAGCTGCAAAACCTAAATCGGACTCGGCTAGCGCCTCGCACAATATAATTTTGACAGCTAACACAGCTGCAAAACCAAAATCGGACTCGGCTAGCGCCTCGCACAATATAATTTTGACAGCTAACACAGCTGCAAAACCTAAATCGGACTCGGCTAGCGCTTCGCACAATATAATTTTGACAGCTAACACAACTGCAAAACCTAAATCGGACTAGGCTAGCGCCACCCACAATATAATTTTGACAGCTAACACAGCTGCAAAACCTAAATCGGACTCGGCTAGCGCCTCGCACAATAATAATTTTGACAGCTCACACAGCTGCGAAAACCTAAATCGAACTCGGCTAACGCCTCGCACAATATAATTTTGACAGCTAACACAACTGCAAAACCTAAATCGGACTAGGCTTGCGCCTCGCACAATATAATTTTGACTGCTAACACAGCTGCAAAACCTAAATCGACTAGGCTAGCGCCTCGCACAATATAATTTTGACAGCTTACACAGCTGCAAAACCTAAATCGGACTAGGCTTGCGCCTCGCACAATATAATTTTGACTGCTAACACAGCTGCAAAACCTAAATCGGACTAGGCTAGCGCCTCGCACAATATAATTTTGACAGCTAACACAGCTGCAAAACCTAAATTGGACTCGGCTAGCGCCTCGCACAATATAATTTTGACAGCTCACACAGCTGCGAAACCTAAATCGAACTCGGCTAACGCCTCGCACAATATAATTTTGACAGCTAACACAACTGAAAACACCTGGATCAGACTCGGCTAGCGCCTCGCACAATATAATCTTGATAGCTGTTTATTCGTCCAATATAATAAAGTAGTCTACTCAACAATGTATTATAACCTTATTACATATTATCAGTTATTGAAACAGGAATGGAATTTGGAGAGAAGAAATCAAACTTAATGTAAAACTGCGTAGTAACCGTGATTTGTTTTATTTATATTACAAGATGTTTTATAAAAACACAAACAAAAAATAAAGAAAATGTTTTTTTGTTTTTTTTTCACATCGCAACGACTCAAAATTTTCATGTAATATAAATATACAAAATATGATGTTCATTTTATTTATTAAGAAGAAGACAAAAGGATGATGTCACAACGCAACGCATCGTCGTAACCTATTAGTAAATGTATCACGTTGAACAGTTCAAGGTTAAAAACATTTTCATGTTTATTTCATTTGGTTGACGGCAGTTTTACAAAACGTCGAGTTTGTGTTATTTTGGTGTGATTTTTTTTAATGCGCATACAGGTAAATTTCTTGTTTTTCATTTAATATTGTTAGTTTCATCTTTAAATTTGAAAATAATTGTTTTAATTGACTTGAAAAAGAAATGGTATACAGTTTTTGCACAATGTGTATTTATCTGATTAATTGTGGCCTTCAAAAGATATTTTATAACACCTCGTTTTTCTTACCTATTTGGAGATTTAACCTTTTTAAAACAGGCGCAATACGAATGAAAGCAACAATGGGCGGTGCAGTGCTGTTTCTATTGTTAGCACTCCCTGGTGGAATATATGGTAGGAAAATGATCGATCTGACACATACATTCGATAAAGATGCGCCAAAATACCCTCTCACTTGGCTCGGGGCGGAGAATTTTACCTACTATAGATTAACACCTCTATTAAAGCGATACTATGACGACATGTGGTAAGAATCTTAATAAGTAATCATGTTAAATATCTAAATTATTCAATGCTATGACAATAACAAAATGTGAATATTGTGGAAAACATTTAACAAGGCCCTTGCTTCAGCTTAAATAGTTAGGGATCTTCGGAAATAGATATGCATTAATTTTGGATTCAGCGACCTGGCTTAAATTTAAAAAAAAATATAATAAAAAGTTAAAATACAATTTCGTTTATATGTTCCAATTAGTGGGAGGAAGTGCCATATAAGCGTCAAGCTTTTTACTCAATAATACATAATGTAGGTGTAATTTATGCATTGTAATTATGTTTAGAAAATATGGAAGAAGAAATAAATATTGTTTAAACCAAAACCTAGTAAAATATTTTGAAACTTAGAAATGCTTATAATTTGGGATATCATGCGGAGTTCATTAATAAGGAAACATTTACAGTAACTTAAACTGTGAGAGTATTTGTGTAAATATGTATTACGTTTGTTTAAGGATGAATGCTGCAGTAGCCATGTTGTTGGGAAATGTGAATATCCATATGCTCGTTGATGCTATTTCACTTGTATTTATTTCATTTTAATACATGTTTGTACCTTCAAAGATAATTCTTTTATGGTCTAAAAGAAAGCGATTTTGTTTTACTTTCAAAAAACTTTTCAAAATATATAATACGTTAACCTTTTTGATTTTAAATAAAATACATATGATAATGTTCATTTTTTAGGGTTGAACTAAATCAAATAGAATTTTATGAGCACCAAGGGACACATATTGATGCACCAATACACTTTGGAAACGGCCGACAATCACTGGAGCAAATACCACCGGAGAAACTTATAGGTCCTGGGGTCGTCATTGACGTCCAGGACAAGGTGAGAAACAATGCTGACTATGCAGTTACAGTCGAAGATATCAAAAGTAAGACAGACATTAGTCCATTTGCTTATCATATAGCATTTGTATTTAACTTTATCAATGAGCAAAACATTAAGAACAAACAATGCATGGAACTATATATATAATTTTTAAATCCGTTTTTTAATGAATCTGTTTTTATTTGACATATATTTGCTTGTTTATCAATTTTGGACAGTATTCAAATATATTTTCCTAATTGGAATAGGAACAGAAACAAAACTTTATATGAAATTTCATCAGTAAAATACACAATGTATACGGGTAGCTATTTGTTTGATTAAATAACCACTTTGATACATTAGCGGATAATCATTATTTCCAGTGCATGAAGCAGAGTATGGTAGAATTCCGCCTAACGCCATCATAACTTTCAACTCGGGTTGGAGTCGCAAATATCCAAACTCAACGCTGATCTTCGGCACAAAGAATCTTACTGATCCTAACACGTTTCATTTCCCCGGCTGGAGTTTAGAGGCTTGTGAATTTTTACTCCAGCAAAGACAAGTAAGTTTGACGATACGTTAAAAGCTAGAAAACAAGATAACGTATAAATGTTGAAATTTGTCATTCATCATATTAAGTAATCGGTTAAATCTCAGTATCTTGAATCATACGATATGGATTCTTTTCTTCTTACAGGTGTCCGTTGTTGGGTCAGATACACCTTCTACTGATCCCGGAAATCCTCCTGGATATCCATGCCATATGTATCTACAACCAAATAACGTTCCTCTGCTCGAATATATTGCTAATTTAGACAGAATTCCAGCACGTGGTACAACATTTGTACTAGGAGTTATGAAGGTACGAGGTGGATCTGGAGGTCCTACAAGAATATTTGCTCTCTTGGATGATGATGAAGACGATATATTCAATTCAGCGGAAGGTATCAGGAAAAGTCTTTGGATGCTCTTTGTTGCGGTGGTAATTCGACACTTTTCATAAAAATCGTACATTGTTATGAATGTAGGTCTAATCAAAGGTGACTGCATGTGGGGAAACAAGTGTTTTCTTTTATCTTAAATCATTTTCATGAAGCCGGTGCTAGGAGTGGTCTCGGTACACTGCATTTATCACTGCTGTTTGCGAACAGACTCAATCAAAACAGACTCTGTAACATTTTCAGTGGTGCCCTTTTTGGCGTTCTTTAATGTTTTCAGTTTTGCTTTATAATATGCAAGTTGAGCATTTTTCCAGGTTTGGTCATTTTTGTAAATATAATAGTTAGATAGTAGTAAATAAAAGTCATTGATTGAAAATACATTCGCTTATTTACTTGAATAATCAAAGGTGACTGCAACTGGACAAACAAGTGTTTTCTTTATCTTAAATCATTTTCATGAAGCCGGTTGATAGGCGTGTCCTCGGAACACTGCATTTATCACTGTCGTTTGTGAACAGACTCAATCAAAATCGACTCTGTAACATTTTCAGTCGTGTCGTTTTTGGCGTACTTCAATGTTTTTAGTTTTGCTTTATAATATGCAAGTTGAGAATTTTTCCAGGTTTGGTCATTTTGTAAATATAATAGTTAGATAGAAGTAAATAAAAGTCATTGATTGAAAATACATTCGCTTATTTACTTGGATAAATGTGACAATTTAAATTTGAAAATGTCTATAAAAATGCTGCTGGGCGGAAGCAGAAAAATAGCCAAATACAAGAAAACGTTGTTGTGATAAATTTGTAAAATATTTGTGACATATTGAACTTTCCGGGGGTAATATGATATTTTCATATATAAAGTTAAGAATTTGTGAACAGATCTCTTGTTTTTTACTCGAAAATTGTTTTATGTTAAACATTTAGTTTGAATTAGAAATATGTGTTTTACTGAAAGAAATTATTTCGAAATATGTAATGGATACAGAACACCGTATATTTAAGCTGCTCTCAATTCACGTGCATGATAACATAACAGTTATTAAAAGTGTCTTCTTACGTCTGTAAGAAAACACTTTTTGAATTATTTCGTATAAACTTTATATGCAAAGCTAATGTTGGCTTGAATTTCATTTTACCAGCATTCAATTTTTGATCAGTACACGTGTATACAGCATGCGGTGTGTCCATTAAACATTGCTTTTCTTTTTCTTCTTGAGCATTTAATTTATATTAGATTTTCTATTTATTATGAATTAAAACCACTAGGTTTAGTAGTGTGGTGAAATTGAACATAACAATTAGGTCCAAACATGACAATTTATTCAGAGCATTTTTTGTGAACATGCATAATAAGGCAAACACAAAGGAGATACGGTAGGTAAATGTCGGTAATTATATAGCTCATAAAATAGGACATTCACATATTTAAACAAATTCACATTCATGATGTATTACTGGCACATCGTTTATGTCTTTCTGAATAAATCATCTTAAAGTGGAGTTTAAAGATGTATGCATCCAGGTGAGCTAAGATATTTAAAGAAAAAAAAACTTGAGTAAAAAGTACTGAGATTTTAACAAAAGGTAAAAGATTCAAGATAAAAGTAATATTTTCTATGTTATAATCGATTTATGACCGATTTCGCAGTATTTTCCCCCAAAATTTCTGCTGCGTTACTAACGCAGTAAGGGCTATTTTGCATATTTTGACCTCCTTTTGGTAGTTAAGATGAGTTGTTTATGCTGTTTGCAATGTAAGAATTATTTTCTTTGTTCACAATATTTTACTTTTTTATGCATTTTCAAAATTTTCATGAAAATGAACATGAATCTGGAGGCGTGCAGCTTTAAGTGTGAAACAATATGAACCATCAAATGATTAAAGATACTAAACTAAAGAAAAAACAAAAAAAAAAAACAAATGAAAATGTATAACGTCAAAGATAGTTTTCAAAGAACATTTAATTCAAATATAAAGTACAGAAAATGTTGTTTGATCAGTTGCATTTTATCCTTGCTTTAATTCAGTATACATACGTTGACAAGCGTCCATTAGTATATATGCTTGAAATACGACTTTTAACATGATAAGAATTTATAAGACATTCATTACATTATAGTGTACAACTGTCTAATTAAACATTTATTACTCTACATCTTAAATTCTGTAGCACTACTTTATAAAACAAGATTTTTTGCAAGGCTTTTGCGTGAATTGATATCATCTGTCATTAAACTGTTTGTGATATTGTCATACACTACTTAATTTTATGAAAGATGGTGAATATTGTCGAGTGTTTTACCATAAGAGAAACAGGGGGAAAATGGGTCAAAACGTTTAAAGAAAAGTGCGCTATCATCATTATTATAGAAGTAAACAGATTTTACTTATCCATAAGGCATTGTTAAAGTAATCAGGAAATAAAATGAGATTGGTGTAGACATTATCATAACATAAGACAATTACTTTTCATTTATTAAATGGTTACATTACTTAACAAATGAAAATTGATACAACGAAGAACAATATGAAAAGTAAGTAGGCAATTAGTTTAATTTAGTAGTTTATGTTTCTCCAGAAACTTCCAGCAATGATAGAAGGGGTTTGAGTACCAAAAGTGAAATAAACAAAATAATAATAAAAAAACAGACTAGAATTATTACAAGAAGAAAAGATAGACCTAAACTTAAGTATAAATGTAACAGTTGTTCACAGATTATCGAAATACACCTCTTTTTCTGCAATAATTCAATTTAAATCTCTGTTATATATAATGCAAGGACATGCACTCTTAGATTTTCTTTTATTTTTGCATTAAAAGAAACATGGTAGAACCTCCTTCAATACTTGTTTCCGTGACAATCAAGGTGATGCGAATGCCAGATAAGCTTAAGACATACTTTAAGTGGACGCACTCACGCCCTACTGATTTAAAACGGATTAGGTCAGTATGTATAAAACATACACATTGAAGTATGAGGAAATAAAATATATCTTGTTTATCATTTTGAATTTCAATTTAGTTTACTTAACAAGTCTTAATATTGAACTGATTATTATTTAATTGATTATCATTTCATATAAATAATAAAAGACAAAACATCTGCTTGACAATATCATGCATTTATAAACGTCTTCAATAAAGCGCATGCAACATAAATTAAAAGCAAGACAAAATGTACAAAGTGGCATTCTGTGAATCACTGTCGCTTTAAAAGCTGCATGCCCCCAGATGAGCTATTTAAATTATTTCAAGACAATCAAATTTGAGAAAAATGAACTAGATTGAACTCGATGAAAAGATTTAAAGAAAATTAAATTTTCGCAATTCAGGTAATGATTTTTATTAAAAATGCAATGAATGACTGATTTTGCAGTATTTATCACCAAATTTCTACTGCATGAATAACGCAGTATGAACTAATTTTGCATATTTTAACCTTTATTTGGTAGTTATTTTGACTTGAACGTGCATTTTGTAAATTACTTCTTTTTTCACGTGACAATATTTTATTTTCTTAGCTTGAATCTGCAAGCTGCTTTAATGTTCCTTATTGGCAGAATGTTTTTTTTATTGGTTTAGTGTGTTGTTTTTGTTAAGTTTTATGTGACACTGACACTAATAAGCGTTATATGGCGTCTTTCCATCTTTATTGGTTGGGAAGACATCACCCGCCCTCCGAACATTAGATTAGAACTATTGACGTTCTGTAAGTAAGCTTGATAGACTCTTCACATGAAGTTATCCAATGTCCGCGGCGGGATTCGAAATCACTTGCACCTCATCACAGATTCTTTGCAATGTTTCATGTAAGAAATCAATGTATTCCTGTTTGATGTAAGAGATCTGTAGAGTACTAGTTGACGGCATTTCATCACTTGTACATATAAATAAGTTATTCACAAACATCAGTGTTTCAATTAGAGGGTAACTAACCATTGATTATTGTCACATCAATGAATGAAGTTCTATGTTCTTTGTCATATATGAGCCGCGTCATGACAAAACCAACATTGTGCGTTTACGACCAGCATGGATCCTGACCAGATTGCGCATCCGCGCAGTCTGATCAAGATCCATGCTGTTCGCTTTTAGTTTCTCTACTTGTAGTAGGGTTGGTAAGCGAACAGCATGGATGCTGATCAGACTAGGCGGATGCGCAGGCTGGTCTGGATCCATGCTGGTCGCAAACGCACTATGTAGGTTTTGTCATGGCGCGGCTCATATATGTTATACATGGCCATTATATTAATGATAAATGTGTCATACTGACAGTAATAAAGATATTCAATAAAAAAGCATTAGTAGACCATACAGTTTGTTATTGTATTTCATATTTATTCGCCAGAATATAAATCCCATTGATGGAACAATAAATTAACTTTGAAACAGTATCAGACATAACAAATAACGACACTAAACTAGACATAATTACAGATAACGTAAAACGTCATTCACAACTTTAAATTTGTAAATACACAATTTCTATAAATATGACGCATATGTGAATTAATAACAAATAAAATGCATATATGTAAAGATATCATAACACTGAATGAATCAAAAATTAATTTCCCGCGAAATGTGCTGATAGAACTTTTTGCATCTTGCCACTAATGAATAACGCTAAGTTATTTTTTTCAAGTTCATCAATTTCATCATAAATGTAATTACAGGTTCTTATAAAAATCTTCTTCGTTAACATTTGTTATGAACAACTACTATAGTCGTTAACATTTGTTATGAACAACTACTAGTCGTTAACATTTTTTATAAACAACTACTAGTTACACTATCAATAGAAACATTTTCTGTTGTCTTGATTTAAGAATTTTTAAAAAAAAGTTATAGAAAGTGTTGAACTCAGCCAAGTACAAAAACAGTTTCCGATGAAAAATTGCCCAAAGCTTGTTGACATAGATATTATGATGTTTTACGTATGTATAATGAGATTCAACTGTCAAGGCAGTAGTTCATTTACATAAACTTATTTATGGAAAACATCGTGCGTTATGACAGTGCCTTGATCATGTTACATGTTATTGATATACTTTATGAATATGGATAAATAAATAAATAAAGCGCTAAGAAGTCGACGAATTGACTGTAAATAGAAATTCCCGTGGAGTGACATATATATACTAACACAATAGAACACTAATGTTAAAGCAGTAGTATCACTTATCCAGAACCTTTGTTTCAATACAGAGTGCTTGAAAATGTTGATCAGATATGTAACAAATATGTTACAAAAATGAATGTCATTCATGCAGTAAATTTGATTGCATGTCTATTTGTTTTACAAATATACAATTATTTTCTCAACACAAGTCTCTTTGGTTTATGCAGAATTTATTTTTATTTGATTGTGTAAAAAGCTGATAGCTTAAAGACTCATTCTCGAATCAACCAGAACTGAGTAATGAATGTGAAGTTTCTTGTTCAAGGAAACAAGGCGGGGTTTGAACTAAAGCGGATAGCTAACCTTATATTACTAGTCCGATGCGTTGACTAGTCGGTCATGCCGCCATGTGACCATGAAAAGTGTAACACCTATTTATTTTCTAGATTTTACCTGATACATTTGAAGTCTGATGTTAACCTACTGCTAGTATCAAATGCAAGATATACTAACACAACTTATATTTGGAAACTTTCATTATAATGTTTTGTCATACTTAATACATAAAAAAACAACAACAAAGAGACAACAAAAAAAAACCCCAATATTATCTAACACTTGCTGATTAACGTAAAATTCATAAAAAAATCACCTGCAATTATACTGTTCCAGTAGACAAGGTTGGGCCTATACAGCAGACATTAGACAATGTGTTTTGGTTGGACATGTTTTGGATATGTTTGTGTCCAATTTTCTGTCATCCTTTGAGATTTAATGATACACTTTTCTAGTCTTTTAGTTTCCAGTCATTTTTATACACTCAAATTTATATACATTTTCTCACAATTAAGTCGTCTGCACGGATTTATAAATCCGTGGTCGTCTGGCACATTTGCTTCAGACATTTTCAATCAACTTTTGTTAGACTAATGTCTTTACACCATCCATTTTCTCTTATGACAGAAATAAAACTGCAAAGGCGTTTAGGCAAAGCAAATATAAATAAGCTAACACAAAAGCTATTTAGATGTGTTACCATGGAAATAAAGATATTCAATACTTTGAAGTATTGAAGTTCAGAACTAATAAAATAGTGCTAATTGTCATCTCATTAAAATCATATCCTGTCACTCCACTATACTTCGCTAGGTAGCTTCGTAGCGAAGAATTAAGGGGCGCAAACGATAATATGATTTTAATGTGATAGTGTTTATTGCATACAAAGTATGTCTTTGCTGTATATTTATAAATAAAAATAGTAATAAAAAATCAATTCCCTAAAGTAACAACAACAGCAGCAACAACAAAAAACCCAAACAAACAAGTAAACAAACAAAAAACTAAAATGAAGACAACAACAACAGCACAAAAAAAAAAAACAAAAACACAACAACAAAGAAAAAAAGACAAGAAAAAATAAAAGACACGAAAATCATGGCAGTGCATAACAAGTCACGAAATCTAAAGCAAATTTCATGTCTGTTGTTTCAATTGTACTTGTTGGAAAAGAAATATCGCAAAGACCGACTAGTTCTTCAGATTATTATCAATTTTAATATTACCCTTTTCAAGTCTTCACTTAATTAAAGTAAGAAAATCATTTTAATTGACTATTTCCAAGCGTTATTGCAGACGATTAAGTAATGCATTATCATATCTGGTATGGAAACGGACAGCGGAAAGGTTTTAAGCGCAAGTATCAAGCGATCTGAAAACAATGTTTAAAAAAGCCACACACTTTATTTGTGAAGTGTTTCGTTTGATTGTAAGATTGCAACCCTCTTTATAACCTTTTATTATATGGATGACTTATACCAGGCTGTACTATTCACTGACATAACGTTTTTGTTAGTCATTGTACTATTAGAAATATCACAATTATGAAGTCATTGTAACGCGTTAAGATTAAGTAAATACAGTTGTATTTACTTGTTGTATTACGGAAGTAATTTAAGTCGGAAATAATTCATCAACAACACTTATTAACCTAGAATGCGACCATCATTAATTGTTGAAAGATCTATATAATATGTATGTCGTTTTGTATTCTTTGTTATTTATCAGTTATATATGACCATAAGATGATAAACTGGCATTCAATGAAGATATCCAATATAATTCTTTGTCATTCCTTAGTTACTGTATTTCATATTTGTTCAAAAGAAGAAAAACTCATTGATGGAGCTATAAATTGTCCTTCTTTTAAACAAAATGCTAGGAGACATTACAGAAGTACACAGCACTTAAAGATAAGGCATAATCATAGATTACATTAACGTCATTCACCACTTGTCTTCTATATTTGTTATTATTTAAATACGAAATTTTCAAGAGCTTGACGCATATTTAATGAATTAATATCGTAAATTGAATGTCAGCGATAAAGTAATATCATCTCAAGATGGCGCGATGCATAATAACTGTCATTCATTTCAAGCAATATGTGTTGTTAAAATGCGTTGCATCTTGGCAAATAATGTGATTACCCTTACTATGTAAATCTCGTTTTAGTTTTCTCTGGTTTATTAGTAGAAGTAATTATGTAATATAATGGATTGAATGGTAAAAGTTCACCAACAATTTCATTATGAACACTTGCTCGTTAACCAGTCATATAGACCCGAACCAGGTAAGAATCATTACCATGCTTTTCTTATATACATCTTGCTTATTATTATAAGTTGAGGAAAAAAAACAACAAACAAACAAACAAACAAAAATAGTGACACCATATAGTTTAAAATATTTCTGTTCAATTTTAAGTATATGGAGGAGATAGTATATATGATATATCATAAACTATCAAAATGAATCCGTACGTGCTAATTGTTAAGATCATTCTTTTTTTCTACTCCTGTTATGAAAAGAAAAATGATTACGCCATCAGAAACAAAGTTTTTTTGTTGCTTTTTAACTATCAAGACTAAACATGACGCTCAAATTTAATGAGTCCTTCCTACTTGCATGTATTATTAGTAGTTTTACGCACAACAAATCATGAAACACTGAAACTGTAACTCTACAGTAATCGATAATTGGTTAATAAAAGTTTAATTTATAGCTTTTTAGTGATTTCAAGTGTAATTGTCAACAACCGAAAGATATCAAACTTGTAAATCAAAGCATAAAGCAACCATATAAACAACAATGAAATGTGGTTTGAATTTCTTACCATTCTCTATGCATTAGTTAATACATTTACTGCTTTATTTGTCTTTTTTTAGTGTTTTTATATTGGTGTACAGTGCTACAGTCGTTCAAGTTTATCATTATCTTATTGGTTAACCAGGCTTTACTGACGCACAACTAAATAAGGGCCTTGTCGGTGGTTTCCAACTCGGAAAAAACATTGGAACTTGATTACTGACAGCTCACTTCACGATTTTCCTTTTTTGTTGCAAATTTAGACGAAAGACTTGTAATAATTTGGGTTGAAACAGATATGTCATTACTGTTTTATCGATTATTGATCACGGGACCATTTTATAAACCACGGTATCATGGTATATATTTCCTTATCCTGTATATAACGTGATACAAATTCGCCAACAATAAAACATATTTAAATTTTACCTATGATTTGATACGAATTATTTTTGCTTTTATACATATCTTTCATATTTTTTCATATTCTTATATTCAATTACAGTTGTGCCTTACCAATTATATCATTGTACTTAAATGTACGAAACTCTTTTAGACAGTTTATATTCTCGAAAAGCATTTAAAATCATTTGTAACGTACTATTGCCTTTTAATACGCAAACATTTTTTTTCTAGAATTAATATGATTTGGCATTCAGGAAATTGTTACTTTATACGTAGTTATGAAGTTTTTTGTTTTGGTCTTGGCATTTGCGTGCTGTGTGGGTATTGTGGTGTTCATGACATATGAAATTAAAGACGGCGTTATCGCACGGGATGATTTTGATAAACGTAATCATATTGAAATGTCAAGATTCAGGTTACCACAAATATACGCAGACGTACAAATAATAATTAATTATTTGTCCATATTTGTCATTGTTCAATAAATGCAAGTGACAAGTAGCAAAATACTCCTACAAGTCTAGGAGATTGTAGCATTTGCATTGATCAATACGTAACTGATAAACCAAAACTGTTCTTTACAATTTATTTAGTTACTTTTCAACTGTAGTTTTCATTAAAACACAAAAGTGAATATTTGTATCTGTATTTGTATCGTTTGTCTCTTGATCATTTCACATTTCTAATGTTATTTGTATATTTCATTAAGCCAGAATAGATAAGCGGATATATTTCTCGTGAAAGACCTAGTATCTGCTGCTGTATTACTGATTCAATAATTCGGAGAGAGGTCGGAAATTTCCTACATCATCTAGTAAATATGTTCTTTTGTTGAAGATTACACCCCAACCCAAAAAAATAACAACAACAAGAAAAAAAATCGAAGCGTGAACGATATTTATTAATCCGGTGTAAACCTAAAATGATAGCCGTTTTCCGAAGATAATATTAATAATAGGCTTGATTTTGATAACTTACTAGACAAATATTGCTTTAACTGGTAGATAAATGTAATCATGTTATATACAATAGTTCAATACAGAAAAACTCTCTTAAATTAAATTCTTTTAAAGTTATTAAACTCACTTCATCGTATAAAAAAATTTTCAGTGAAGAAAATATCATTTTCAGAAAAAAGATTAAAACTAGGTTGACATTTACACAGAATATTAAGCACATTTGGTAAACGCATCTACTGATCGTAAATATAATACAAATCGAATCTTATAAGCTTGCAACAAATGACGCAGCGATCTGAATTAAAAACGTTTGTGCTCGCAAAAAATGATACAATTTGAATTGTAAAGACTTGCAGTCAATGATACTACATACATTCTGTTTTTAACACTGTTATTTGGATGTTGTTCTATAATGTGTGGAAAAATTCAAAATCAACAAAGTGTTGTTCAGTACTCACCATTTACAATAAATGTACTTTAATCTATAAAATTAATCTGACCAGAACATCGTATCATTTAGTCCATGAGCGTTGATGACAATATACTTGAATCTGATAACAAACATACGAGGTACATCTTGTTTACAACAAATAAAACAAATGCACCAATTACGAAAGTTCCATGGCATGAAAACAATCTTATCGACTAGGTGCACTCACTGATGATGAATTATAAAATCAACCACTAGAGTAAAACAAAAAAACTTCTTTAAATTCCAGTTGCAGCAAAATTGTTTGTTTTTCTCTTCTCTATTTCTTCTCTTCTGTGATAGCAGTTTGTTATGCATCCAAATTCATTAAATATTTCACTTATTATCTCCTTTCTGATAAATTACGTTCAGTTTTAAGGTCGGATAATAAAGATTAACCAGTCAGCTGTTCGTTTATGTTTTAACGAATGTTTAATATACTGTTTCAAATATTGCTTCGTTTGATTTTGTTTCCTAAAGACACGAACGAAAAGTGATAAACTGAACTTAATGTATTCATATTTCAAAATATCACAAATTTTCAAAACTCTATCTCTGACCCGTTGCAGCAATTGCGTACTTTTTGTTTCAATGTTTGAAAAAGTTTGAATAGTGCTGACCTAAAATTCCCGCAACTAACACAATATATGAAGGGATTCACGGCATTGTTGAAATAATACGACCTTAGAAAAAAGTGGTAGGCCATCTTCCCAGCATTAGACAGGTTATTATACCATGCAGGTTCTGTGAAGAACCTGATATTGGTTATAATTGTAAACGGCAAGAATGTGAATTCGAAAGCTAAAGTTATCAGGAAAAGCACAAGTGTTGCTTGTTTCTTTCGTTTTGCAGATCTGCGCATGCTCTCTTCGTCTGCAGAGCAGCTGCCCATGTTTCTAAGTCCGTAGATTTTTCTGCCAATCTGGATATAGATACCGATAAGGATAACTAGTATAATCTCAGAAGCGATCGTAACAAATCCGAAATGAGAATATGCAAACCATGTTTGTCTAAATCTGTCATCCATCAGACATCGCTTAGTTACTATTTGAGTACCGCTATATTTGTATGCGCTCTTATTTGACATGAGATACGAGACAATATTTGAGTCGGAATGGTGTATTATCGTATTGTTATACTCAGTGTTGACAGTATATGGTAATTTTAAAATATTTCCATGTAACCAAGCATCTGTCTGAATCCCGTAAATCCAGAGCGCTGGCAGGGCAATTATAAATCCTACAATAATTAGTGTTACACATGCTTTAAAAATGCACGAGCTGCTAATTTTTGGCTTATGTGGATTACATATTGCACGATATCTTTCAACAGCTATTGCAAGTAATATCAAAGCGGACGAGTTGTTCATGGCATAGGTAAGGAATCGTGACATTTTACACAACGCAGCATGCTCGAAATGCCAGTACCTCGTCATCACAAACAGTTCAACTGGAATGCTTAGAACACAATTTACAACATCACATATAGCTAGTGAAACAATGGCATACCTCCCTGTCGTTGTTTTAAGTTTAAACCCGTACACAATTATAGCCAGTATATTACCAGGTATACCAACAGTTATCAAAATACAAATAAACACAAACGACGGAAGTAATACAGAGAATTGCTCAATTATTTCCTGCTCTGCTGTGTTGTTCATCTCCATTTCATTCAGTCAAATTTAACTCGTTGAGATATTAAAATTCCATGATTTAATTTATATTACATAACACATCCTCGTTATCATTTCTCCAAATTTTGCCAGTTATAATGTCCGTTTTAGTTACAATTGTTATCAACACAAACTTTAATGTTCAAACATGATATAAAAATTTATAAAAATATCTAAACCATTAACAAAAGACAAAACTTTTTCATATGATCGCACAAATAAAGTCCAAGTCGACCCGCTGTAAACTATAACATTTAGGAGAAATTTTGTAATATGCCGTAAGAGAGAAATATCAATACAGGTTCTTCCTGTTCCAATACTGCTTCTCTCTCATTACAGATGCTTTTCAATTAGCAACCCAATCCTTTGCTTTGTCAATAAACGTCAGGAATTGGTCATTCCTGTTAATGAGATTTTCTATCATTTGAATTGTCACAGCATGATAAACATATCTATTCGCGAAAAATGTCAAAATAGCAATATTTAAATATGTATGATTTTTATTGTTACCAAAATGTGATACAATCGTGTGAAAATGATACATCAGTTGTTATAGATACCTAGGTGTTTAAATTGCCATTTACTTGCGACAAACAGCCGATAATTTATAAAGTATATTAAAAATATCCTTATCTATATCCTCTTATCAAAGTATTATGAGATAATAAATGATGATGTTGTAAATGTTGTAACTGATGATGATAACGACGATGACGACAAATTGATTATAATGATGATGAATATAAAACCCTGTTCAACAGTTTTATGTCAGCTTTTTTAGAAAATTTGAATTCAACTTGACTGGAAAGTCTTATTTTACGTTTTTGGATTTGCGATCGTCAGATCTCCTGACTGTAGTTAATAATTATATTTTCTATATCCCGCCGTTTACTTTGTCGTCACAACCGAAGGGCAATCTGCAAGCAAATCAGCATACGCATTTGTAAATCTTCTTTCAGAGAAATACTGCAAATACATGTTTATCTGTTTAATTAATTCACCATGTGTAAAGCGTTTAACAAAAACCCTGTATGGATATTTATAAATCAACTATACAATATTGGCTTATTAACGCTTCCAATAAAGTGCCAATATGAAATTCGCACCGCATTATGAATAGGATATTCAGCCATTTTTAAAACTCAGCCATTACGAGAAAAGATGGCTTTTATCAGATTCGGACATTCTGATTGACGTATTGGCCTTTACGAAGCCAACGGCACACACACAAAAATTGACGCCATTTTGAACAGGGGTAAATTCAGAAACTCGGACATTTTCCCATTACAAAATTTCGTGCAAATTGTAGCATTATATTCTGTAAAAAAAGTAAAATGTTATTTTGTTTCTGTTCATATGTTGATTTATATAATTGTCAATTATAGGTAGGAGTTTACAAAATGGCTTTTAAATTTGTCTTCAGGCGGTCATATTAGCCTTCGGGCTAAAGGCTTCAAGCTAATATGACAGTCTTCAGTCCTATAACAAGGTCATTATGAAAACTTAATTATTACCATTATAAATAGACTGGCAACAGCGTTTCCAAGTATCTGAGTGCTATTTTCTATATTGTCTGTTCGCTTGATCCTTTTACATACATTGATCAACTGAATTTATAATGTGATGATTACTTTTGTCGATTATTTTGTCAAAGCAAACTATCTTACTAACAGAAACATATGTCGTTGATAATACTTCGTCGCTACAAGGAGATTGTAAACATGATTTTATTGTGTTATTCCTTCTGTAATTTCATACCTCTTTTAGTAAATTTTAGCTTACAAAATCAGGACAGAGGCCATTTAAATTACCTTACTGCTGCCAACTTTACAACAGTTTCTACATCCTATTTCATTCAATCCGTATTATCAAACTGATAAATTTTATAAAGACATTCTTACATTGCATATGGTAGTGAGTGACACATAAAGCGACATATAGTCAGTCCCTCTATCTGTATTTCTATACGTTGATTGAACTAAGCAGTAGACCTTATGTAGGTCTAAAAAAATTTATACATCGCTCAGTTCATTTATTGTTCGTTTGATGTCATTAAAAATGAGGCTATTGTCTCTGTATTTCTGTGAAGAAACGTCATTTTTAATTGGAAAAGGACATTAAATAGTATTTAATTCATTTTCACTGAAGAAGCATTCTTAACGGATGATTATACAGTAATCAATATGTTAATCTAGATGAAGATAGCTCTTTCAAAAGTAAATCATTGATCAGATAATGGTCATTTTCATTATTTATTATGCATTGTCACGAATTTATTCCCTTTCCTAATGGAAAACGTTTGTCAAACATGGTAATGCAAGTATGAAATCTCGCTGCACTATAGGTCATGCTAATTTACGACACCACATTGTTATATAAATCTTTGTAAATTATGTAAAATTTTGATAATATATCAGCTTCTTCAAGTCAATCAGGACAGTAATTTACTTTCTTGGCATTTGCATTGTTTCAAATGAGAAAGTTTAACTCGCAAAACTAATAGACACGGGAATGCTATAGAACTAATGCAATGCTACACAATTATAAACAGGGAGCATATCGAAACTATGTATATTATTAAAGGGCCACTTTTCATTCTAGACCGCTTATCACTTCGGGTGCATCTCGAACTGTTTGTAGTTTATCCTAGCAAGCTGTATTCTTAAGTCTGTAAGAAAACATCTTTTAGGAAAAACTCGTTCTGAATCCATTACTAACTCAACGTCACTAAATTTTGGCCGTGTTGTCCCTATATTTGCTTTATTAGTTTTAAATAGAAGTTTGAAATAGAGTTTCTTTCTTTTGGTGAATTTTTAATTTGTTTATCTTTCTGTTAATCAGTATGATTCCATGCTAAAAATGTAATTTTATTTTATCGATTTTTGCTATAGTGCAAATAATACGTCTCAATAGCCTTTATGTACAAGTGAATTTAATTATATATAATAGTAATAGTTTGTAAAAAAACACAATTATACGTGTATCAGTGTAAACAAGTTTTTTCCATATTTGGGCGGTGTTACCTTGTTTTTTTACCCCAGGTGACCCATATTCAAACTTGACCTAGAAATCATCAAAACAAACATGCAGACCAATTTCCAGGATATTTGGATCAGTACAGTAGCCAATAGAGTGTTAACAAGATTTTTCTATTTTTAGCTCCTGTGACGTAGATTTTCATTCGGGATAACCCGTGTTCGAACTCATCTGAGCAATTACCAAGACAAGCATCCTGACCAAGTTTGATGACAATTGAGTCAAAAGTGTGACCACTAGAGTTATAACAAGGTTTTTCCATATTTGGGCGGTGTGACCTAGTTTTTGAGCCAAAGTGATCCATATTCTAACTTGACATAGAAATCATCAAAATAAACTTTCAGACTAATTAACAAGATATTTCGATCAAAACTAGAGTGTAAGAATATTTTTCTTTTTTAGCTCTTCATCCGAAATATTCGAACTCGTCCCAGCAATTACCTAGACAAATATCCTGATAAAGCTTGATAATGATTGAGGCAAAAATATGACCAAAAGTGTGTTAACAAGGTTTTTCCGTATTTGGGCGATGTGACTTAGTTTTTGAACCCAGATGACCCGTATTCAAACTTCACCTAGACATCATCAAAACAAACTTTTAGACCAATTTCCGGGATATTTGGATAAAACAGTAGCCACTAGTGTCAACAAGATTTTTCTATTTTTAGCTCCTGTGACCTATTTGTTTTCATCCAAGATGACCCACTTTCGAACTCATCCGAGTAATAATCTAGACAAGCATCCTGACACAGTTTGCCAATGATTGAGGCAAAAATGTGACCACTAGTGTGTTAACGAACAAATGTGGACGGACGATGAACGACATTCAACGATCCTAAAAGCTCACCCTGAGCTAGCTCAGGTGAGCTAATAAAAAAAAAAATACATCGTCAAATATATCAATCCTCTCTTTCAAACGTGCGTAATATAAAATAGTTCTGCGAGCCTGCTAGCAATTTGAAAATGTGATGAAACTCAATCGAAGTTTTTCACATATCAGTTATTACCTACCTTGACCGTCGTTTAAGGGTCAATCCCATTTTTTTGTCCTGAAGATAAGATAAATCTCTTTTACATATTGGCGCTAAAAATATTTTCCTTCACACGTATAATTTATTTTGATATTTCTCCCAAATCAGCTGTTTAATACTATATTGATTTTGTTCATATTTTGTCAAATAATTTATTAAGAGGCAGGGGGCATATTCGAACTACGGCATCGGCGAAATTTATTAATTATACAGACATGGTGTTTTGGAGGTACTGAGAACTTTTGATATTTCTTTGTCAGTGTAATTCTTTCAAGGGGGGTAACTATTGTAAAAATCCTCCAATCGATAACACAGCAGTAACAAATCTTGTGCTGAAAATATTATAAATACAAGTACATGCATAGAGGTTAATCTAAATAATGTACGCACTGTAGTATTGATTAATAATTTTAATTGATATAGAAAATAGTTTGCAATGTTTGTAACTCTCTTAGAATGACGTATAAAGTATGTAATCAAATTCCAATTACATCTCATTAATTACAGATCTTTTTCATGGTTGTTTTGCTTGATGATTTGAAAACTGTATACATGTAGATCAATTTTCCGATCTATTTGTATAAAATAACTTTGATGGCATCTTGTCACGTTGTTTTGGAGACACATTCATCCTATCAAATTCTCCGAATATATCAAGTTGTGTAATCCAGTAGTTGTTAGCCATGATAAGACGGGTTACAATCACTATGGATACAATAATTATAAAAATACAAAGTAATTTCTTCAATGAAATTCTTTGGTTACATGTGTATAGTAATTCTGTAGTAGCTATGACTTTTGCAATTTTCTCTTTCAATCTTTTCATTTGTAGTAACTTGGTTTGTTTCTTCAACCGTGGATTAGAATTCTTCTCAGTTATTTTTCTGGAAGAGTAATTAAACAAATTATGTGCAAAACTGATTATAACTCCTAAAAGTTTATTTAGTTTAAAAAAGTTCAACATTGAATTTAGTTACTGCAACGACCTGAAATGTATTAAGATTACAATATTAATAATGAATAAACTCTTTTAAATGCATCAACATTTTATAGTGGTTGAGTGCAAATAATGTGTGCTCTATTAGTGCTTTTGACAGAGTTGTAATATATCTATTCCGAGGACTAAAAAGTAATAGTATACCACGATTGGGGATTTGTCATTTACAATTTAAATGTCCTACATTAAATACAAGTATAAACATTTATTCATTTCTTATTTTCTTATAAATTATTCATTCTAATAGTGTATTTGATACCATGTTAAGGGAAGCAAATGCACACCATCGATATTTATCTTTTATAATTAGTTTTATTGGAAAGTTCGCCATATTAGGTTGTTTATTCCCATCACGACTAAAAATATGAATTTGTAATGATTTATATTACGCCATAGATTTTCCATACGATGTCATTGATTTATTTCTTATTTAATTAACACATATTTATATTTCTTGACTTATAATTTATTTATACACGTACATAGACTTATATTTTGACAGGTCTTTTAATCGCATAGAGTAGAAATCTTTATTTACATCTCATCATTGTACAGACATATACACAATGTTAAAAAGTTACAGCATAAAAGTACAATGCCACTCCAGCATGGAGTTATAAGAGATGAAAAATCTATATCACAATATTAGAATATAAATATAAATATATAAATACATAAATCATTAGAACAACGCGTTTAAGTGATAATACTGCGAAACCATTGCTATACATAGACTAATAAAAGGAAACATCGTGACTACCTGAAAGAAGCAATTTAAAATAGTAAGCATACAACATTAAAACTTTTCTTTTAAAACTGAGAAATCGTATAAAAATAACTAACATGACAATTTTATTTCAGTTAAAAAAATCAAACTAATAAGAAAAGCTGCAGTATTTCATACAAATGTGAAAGATATAAATATTTACATGAATAAGAAGCTATTTACATAATAAAAACCGTCGTCTTTGTAAAATATTAAAACAGGTTTTGGCACAAATACGAATCATATCTATGTTTGAAAAAAGAAAACATATGTGCATGTGTTGTCTACGGTGTCTCGTTAGGGTCATCACGACACACAACACATAAATCGAAACAACTAAAACAAGAAATTACGGTTGTCATGAGTGAAAATAACGGGGCAGTTTAAACAAAAACAAATCTTTAATGTTGTTTTTCTATGCTGACTACAGAATAAATTATTTATGGTAAAAGGTAACATATCCACTTCTCAATCCTCACCTTTGGTTAAATATTTTTTCAAATATTTTTATGATTATAATATTTTGATAGTGACAAATTTTTACCTGGTAAATAGACGAGTTCGTTTCCTACGGACCTGTTTCAAGTAACGCCGACTGAGTATAAATATCAACATTTGAATATATTGAAACTGAAACTTATTCAAACTAATTGTTCAATTAATGATCCCACTGCTGGTTTTCGTATCAAACTCTATTTATAACTTATAAATATCATCATACAGTTTAAACCTTTTGAAATTCAATAACTTTATCAAACTGCAGCACATCGAAAATTATTGTAGTATTTTGTTCTATTCCATGTTAGTTAAGATCATTACGACTGATGTCTAACGCAGGATTATCCAATGGATGAATAATTCTGCCAGGATGATCTACTTTAATCATTTAATCAAGCGTAGGTAAATGGATATAGGAGGTTGAAAATGGTCAGTCAATAATGGTTGACTAAAGGCAGCTTTTAAGTAACAATAACCTAATTACAAATAAAGAAAGTATTTCTATGTAAAATATATTACGATCAATCCATTGTTAAAAAGTAAATCAATACAAGTCCGATCCATATCATTTCATATCCGTTACAATACGAGCGGAATATTCAGTCGAGGCTACCCAATGATAATGTTTTTCTAAGGTAATCCTGCAATGATCATTAATGAAAATTCTGCAAAAATCTTGTAACTCTGTACACAAAATCAATTCAACACCGGTTTAGACAGGATAATGAAAGCAGGTTGCGTCGACGAACAAATGTAAAATACTCGTACATGCACGGCCAGTGATTCAGACAGTCGAGTTTATAAGGCCCCGTGATAGACGGTATGGGGTGAGGCCAAAAGTTTATAGAACAGAACAGATACTTTATTTTTTGACTTGTACAATCATACATCGTCATACATATATATACAATTTTACAATACATACTAACATAAATCACAAGATCGGATCTAAACATGTCTCTTTCATATCAATATAGAGGATGAATTATTAATATATTAAGTTGTATCTACTATATCTAAGTTATTTCTATGAGACATCACATCTCGAACATACAAGGATAAATTTAAAAGTATTTATTTTATGCTTTTCAGTGGATTACTGATTTATCCGTGAAAATTATATTTGATAATTTCACAGTGAAAATTATCAAAATATAATTTCACACTTTTCAATGACGAAACTACTTTTTTTAGATTTTTCCGATGTGGTACCTCAATTTTATTTTTGCTAACAATTCTGACAATGCCATGCTGTTTAAAGAAAACGCAAAGCTGAAATTGATAATCAACTTAAATGTCCAAAGTAATAAAAAGAAGAAAACTTACTTCTATTCATTCAAATTCCAATTGCCAAGTTTCATCTAGCTAAATTGTTTGTTTCATTTTTACAGTCTGAAAAATTCATTCCTTCCACATGCAAACTGCTCTTGATGACATTTGGGCATACTAAAGTATCCTACAAGCAATAACTGCCGTATGCTTTATGAAAAAAATGAAAAGCAATGACAGCTATCACCTCGTAGAACAATTAAACCACCCAGCGTTCCGAGCAAGTTCCAAGTTTTCCATTTTCATAGCTGCTTTTTTCATGTTTTCACATCTGTCAACACTTATTTTTTGTCTGTTTCAATCCTCAAATATGTTTTCTTTCTTTTAAAAAGGTGTATGACTAACAAATCCAAATGATATCCCTCTGAATCAAACACAATTATTTTCCTCCCGTGAAATACACAACTTTAAAAAATGGCTGCCGCTTACTTTTAACAAAGCCAGGTCTAATATAAATACGCAGTAAGTAACAGAAATATGGATGGATGGTTGGAATTTTTCTCCTACAAGAATTGTTTGTTTTTATTATTAAAACAAGCGATCATTCATATTTTTTTAACAAAATAAATAATATCACTGTCATTTAACGATGATTGTCGGACTTATTTTACAGCTCAAGACTTCTTGTTTTTAATGAGAAATTCCGACTAAATTGGGCTCTCAATGGGGAAAACAGATTTTAATATTTACGTTAAAATTATGGAAATTTCGTTTTAACTTGTTTTTTAGCATAAAATAAAAAGAAAATTTGTTTGTTTGTTGTGTAAGATTTAATTTTATTTCATCTCGTGAACTTTAAAAACAGTATTCTCACTCGTGGCGTAGCCACTCGTGAGAATACTGTTTTTAAAGCCCACTCGATGAAATAAAATTTCATCTTACACACAAACAAACAAATATCCTCTATATATTTTTTTCTTATATCAAATTAACAAGAACAAATTAAAATAAAATGGATTTCATCTTCGACGTCATGTAGATTACAATATAAACAATTTCTTTCATTTCTAACAATTCTATTTCTATGAAACCTACCAGTTTGTACATGTTCTGAATGCGAAGATATTCTAATTCTTGTAAGATACTTCCTTAAAGTACTTGGTATTATATCAAGATAGTTTTCATATACAAAAGAATCTTTAACATGATTACTCGTATACAGATACAAAAAAGGACTGCTCTCTTTACCAGAAAGCCAACTTTATAAAAACAATCAATTACCCTTTGCTTAAATATTGGTAAAAATATGTTACTTTTTACAGCCAAATATCACTAAAACCATGATTACAAAAATAACAATTTAAGATTTGATAACCAATTTTTCTTACCATTATTACAGTTTTCAAGAGCAATGTTATATACATTTTTAAGAATGATATTATCTGTCTGAAGCATTTTAAACCAAAATCTTAAAATATTAACATATCTTGAAATATATAAAGGATAACGTAATAATTCACCATACACAGCAACATTACATGAATTAACTTTTACATTTAATATCTTTTTACAAAATTTAAGATGAAGTCTTTCAATTTCCTTTAATTTAGCAAAACCCCAGATTTATAATTGGATAACTTTTGTAATATTGATTTACCTTTTGAGATTATCTTACGCTGCCGCTACGACATACAAGATTATACAATGACGCTGCGCAGACCTAAAATATGGAAAGCCATAGCTGTCTTCGCTGTCTTGAATATAATAGAAATACATGTACATGTATAGAGGTTAATCTAAATAATGTACGCACTGTAGTATTGATTAATAATTTTAATTGATATAGAAAATAGTTTTCAATGTTTGTAACTCTCTTAGAATGACGTATAAAGTATGTAATCAAATTTCAATTACATCTCATTAATTACAGATCTTTTTCATGGTTGTTTTGCTTGATGATTTGAAAACTGTATAGATCAATCTTCCGATCTATTTGTATAAAATAACTTTGATGGCATCTTGTCACGTTGTTTTGGAGACACATTCATCCTATCAAATTCTCCGAAAATATCAAGTTGTGTAATCCAGTAGTTGTTAGCCATGATAATCACTATGGATACCAGAGTTATAAAAATACAAAGTAATTTCTTCAATGAAATTCTATGGTTACAAGTGTACAGTAATTCTATAGCAGCTATGACTTTTGCAATTTTCTCTTCCAATCTTTTAATTTGTAGTAGCTTGGTTTGTTTCTTCAACCATGGACTTGGATTCTTCTGAGTCATTTTTCTGGAAGAGTAATTAAACAAATTATGTGCAAAACTGAATATAACTCGAATTTTCCGTTATAAAGGATTATTATAACGTTGAAAAAATTTGGTTCCCACCAATTCACTGTCGTTGTTTGAATTTGTCAGTACATGTAATTAATAAAGTCACAAAAAATCATATTCTGAATAGTTATTCTATTTTTTTCTGACATTTGCATATAGTTTGAAAAAGACAGCTTCTGTCTTATCTATTTGTAATGCAGGGACACCGGTCTCAACCTCCAGGTCACCAGAGTCAACCCGACAACAACCTTTTCTGTGTATGCGCATGCGTGAAAAATGGTGGTTTGTTTGTTTGTTTGTTTGATTGATTGATTGCATGTTTGTTTGTTTGTTGTCATGAAACAATTGTATACGTAAAATGTGATATCCTCATTTTGTTTGTTAATTTTCATGCAGCTATAACATATGTGAATATAATGTATTGTAGATGATGTACTTTGTACAAGTCTTAATAAAATATCTGTTCTGTTCTGTTCTTTTCATAGAGTAGATTGTTACTTTCCCTTGAATAAATTTGTGCACTAAATTTTATAGTGGGTGATTTGTGCCACGGTACAAAAAGTAACCGGGTGCCAGATGAAAACATGAAAATACAATCTACCGCAAAGTGGTTCGTTTGTTGCATTTTCATGTTTTCGCCCGGTGCCCCTGATGCAAAATACAAAACAGCCTTCATAAAATTTCTTATCACAGAAAAAAAGTTAGTTTTTTATCTGTACAAAACATAGATATTGTACATGTATTAGTACAGTTATGTTCACTTTCAAATTGACCTGTTATAAATAAGGCACAACCAATAAGTGACTAAGCCCTTTTTAGTAAAAGTAATTATACAAAATATAAATTGTTATTTTGATTAAGACTGAGTATGTAAGGTTTTTTTTCTTATTTGTTTAATTAAGAATTAATCTACCTGTTAACTAAAAGTATCTGTCACGGTTTAGAACTGTTCACTATTTAGGGGAGAAAATGTGATAGCTCAACAGTACATTATTATGTGGGCCACATGTTCGAGTTCTGGTCAAGCTGAAAGTTTTTCTCATCCTGTGACTGCATATAACCCTAATTTTAATTCATTATACTCTGTAAACATCAGAAATTCAACGACACAAATCAATATGGTGGGGAAATATGTTGTGGTTTAGAACTGTTTCATTATTAAAGAGAAAATGTGTAGCCGGCTGGATAGCTCAGTTGGTCTTCTGACGGGGTTCGAGTCATGGTCAGGCAGTTTCAGTCAGGGTTTAGAAGTGGTTTTTCAACTGACGCACGTTTGATTCATTTAACAGATTGTATTAAATTTGAAATGGACAACGGCAGTATTGCATGATACTTTTAGATCTACAAAAGTCATTTGATACAGTTGATCACACTATACTGCACATGAAGAAGTTCTTCTTCTTCTTCATGATGCCATAGGTAATGACATTCATACATGGTTCAAGTCTTATCTCTGATAGACAGCAGCTGGTGGATGTGGCTGGTACTCATTCTACTACTGCACCGAGTACCTACATTTGTATGGTGTCTGCCTGAGGTTCATTTTAGGTCCTCTTTTATGTCTATTACGTCAATGACATGTCTGCAACCCTAAGCAATAAGCTTTTATGATAATATGCTGATGACTCAGGTATCCATGTATCTCGTAAAATAAATCTGAAGAAATTCTCTCTTATGGCATGAGTCTTATAAGTGATTGGTTAATTGACTATAAATTGTCTTTTCATCTTGGCAAGACAGAGTCTATTCTTTTTGGTTTATGTTTCAACTTAAACTGGGCCTAGCCTCCAGGTGCATGTAATGGTACTGCTATAAAGTACACATAAGTATTTAGGCGCCAAGCTTGATCAAATTTTTTTGGCGTCGCCTTTGATGCTTTGCATCAATGCTTTTCTTGTTGATAAATTATAATTAATAGTACCGTCTGGTTCGGAAGTCACGTGCTATGTTTGTTGCGATTTGATTAGTTGGGACATATAAACAAATAAATAGGTCATGTATTGGACAAAACTGATTTCATTGACTGGATGAATATCGATTGTGCTTTTAATTCTATACGGATTTACTAGCTTTGCAACTTAAGAGGTTTGTTTTCAGTAGATTACCTTTTGAATGTATTCATAATCTCGCGTACAAAGCGGGCGATATTAATCAGTAACGTTCTTAAAATTGAACACATTAGGGATGAGAACTTGATAATATTTGATCGAGTTTAAAAATATTTCGGTATGAATTTTGTTCTTAACGCTTGGAAAAAAGGACATTTAAGGAGAAAATGGAATTCGTCTCCCAAATCGTTGAGCTGACAGTGGCGACACTTACGTTCCTCGTATAGAACAAATGACTGTCTCCATCTACCTGTTTCTATTGGCAACCTATGATTTCCGGTTCTAAAGTAGAAAAGTGACGATCTTAAGTTTTTTGGTAAATTAATCAAATAATGTTTTAAATTTAATTCAGTTTTAAAAAAGACGGATATTTATTCCCTTTGAGGAGTAAGTTAATTGATTGCAATTGGTCTACAATTTACGCTTGATAAGAATACCAACGTTCTTTAATTTAATATTATTTTGGTTTTCCCATATATATATGTATGGAGCAACTATGGAGCAGAATTTGGGTATTTATTCGCTGTTTATCTTTCAATTTCTATTTATCTAATTTGTATTCGTATTCATTAATTTTCTTATCTATAATCATATAAATTTAAATTGATTTAAACAAGTTTAATTGCTACTTTTTAATTGCCAGTTAAACATTTGTATTTTGATACTGCAGAATGTAAGGATCAATTGTTTCGACTTCTTGTTTAAACTACGTGATTAGATATTATGTTGCATACTTCTTCCTTTTCAATTTGAATAATTTAGTTTTAACTTATGATCTTGAACGTCCTTCCTTTTAAGAATACAAAGTGGGTTACATAACAATTAAATAAAATCTATACGAATGCACCTAGACAAATACGAACTGCAATAACACGAATACGAAATTACATTGAAATTTAAATTTATACATCTGGCCGGGAACCAATATTTCCGTACAAGTCCGTAATTTCTGACGGTGTAACCATTGAAATATTCTCTTAAAAAATCCACGAAATCCAGGGTAGCACTCCACAGTTAATTTCAAGTTTCTGCCGTCAATGTCCTACAAGCAATACATGTACGTCTAATAATTCTGATACCAAACTACACAATCTGGAAAAAGAAAACACATTTTGTTGAGAACATATATGACATAAGATTGCAAATCTACAAAGAAATCATCCCATCTGCAATAGGCAGGCAGTCAAAAAAGTTGTAATTCATTCCGTTGAAGCCCAAAATCTACAGTGGCCCGAGACCCAAAACAACACATTTCGTCCCTCTGGCAAAAAAGACCTGCAAATATACAGGCTAAAGGAACACCGTCTCTGCTTTAGCAATACCCTTTACATGCAAAATATCACAAAGAAACTGGTGCTCAACCTTGTAGAATTTTTACTACTGCTAATAGTTTGTACCCCCTGTAAAATGACTTGTTTTTACCGTGCATGCTGTTTAAAAGCAATGTTTACAAAAATGGCGGCTTTAGCATCTATAATCAACAGCATGTGATTTCTGGCCATGTTTTTGAATTTGCAAGTGATCATATTAGACGTCACAAAAACAAATTTCATGCTGAAAATGCACTTTAAGGACAACCAGTCATTTAACCTTTTCCCTTATATAGACGTATTTTGACGGCTTTTTGCCCCCCCCCCTCCTTTTTGAGACCTCAAACAGTGAAAAAATGCCCTATTTAGGCCCTAACACTGTTTTTCATTTGAGAAATGTTGTTAAAAAAGTGACCACTTTTCGACGCGCCCCCTATCAAAATAGTACATCAGGGGGTTGCCAGATGGGGAATGTGCCCCCTTCTGTTTGGGGGGTTTGAAGGTGGCGGTAGCCCCCCTCATCGCCAAGAAAATTTTGGACATGTGACAGGCTAAACACGGCCTCAGGTCGATGTCAGGGTAACTAGTAACCGACGCTGAAAAGCCTTTTACTCTATCTTAATTCATTGAGAAGTTGCAGCACTTTGAAATCAGTTTTGATGGGAAAAAACAATGCAAAATAGTGATTTTGAGACGTTCCCCGTTGCCGTGGTAACAGAAAATTTACGATTCATGCTATTACAGAGGCCATTGTCCAGTCAACATGTGTGCTAAGTTTCATCAGTATTAAAGCATTTATTATAGTTTTATAGCAGTTTGAACTTGTAGCAGAAGGCTTTTCAATGAAAACTGCCATTTTTCACAATATGCTCATGGGGTAAAAGGTTAAATCCAGAATATTCACTATATCCAAGAAATCCTCCCTAGCTATTCAAAGCTGTGTCTTACATTATTGTGGTGTGCTACCTATAAACTTGGATTAAATTGCCGAGTAGCATTGTATCCTCACACCTTGTGCTCACGGAAAATACCGAAGCGATACATGAGTTATCTCCCGTCACTAAGATTTTGCGCTAGAATTTTACAGCTAGGACACAGAAAGCAAATATTAAACACGTGGTTTCTAGTTTTTATTTGTTCTGCTGTTCTTCTTATTGAAATGAGTCAGTTTTATTTCGCCTAAGGTTGTTTAATGTTAATAATTTCATAAAGTTAGAATATGGATAAATCTCTATAACAACAACTCTTATAGCCTCTACATACAAATTTATTTTCAGTGTAAATCGAATGAGAATAAGAGTTGCACAGATACATTTGTAAGAAACAAGTTCGAGAAACACACTTTGTTTTAAATAAGTAGAAATAGCACATGTTTAAAAACAAAAAGTAATTTATTGGTATCTAATATCAAATTAAACGAATTAAATAAAGTACTGGCATTGGCTTTAGAATATTACAACTTACTATAAACATAGTAAGAAAGAATAAATAAATATTTAAATAAAGAACTTTGATTTACTCACAGATGAATCAAATTTGTAGGAATATGATTTAAACGTATGCAAATGAAACAACAAGTAGTCAAATGAATAAATACCCTAATTCTGCCTCCATATATATGTATAACCAGTATTATTCAAAATATCTTTTATGTGATGCAGCCATTTGAAGTAAATCGTTGAATTAAGCATGTTTTTCATAACATATTCTGGCGACTTTATTTTTCCTACCCATAATCAGTTTACACCAGTAATTAATCATTCTAGTTTTTTACTATTTTAATGGGTAGCGGCCTAACACTCCGTAGAAGCATATATAAATGGGTGCTTTTTTACTATAAGTGATCTTTCTAAGAAAATTATTATGAAAGTTTCTATTAGGTCAAGGTTTTCAAAGCCCCATGTTTCACAATTATACGTTAAAATAGGCAAATGGTTTGAGCAAAAAGTTTTGTCTGTAGGTGGATTGGTAAATCGAGATTAAATATCCTCGTGTAAAGAATATGCATGGCTTTATTTGCTTGGTTAAGACAGGTGTTTTTTCTTGTACTAGAAAAACTGCCAGACGGGGTAAAATAGAGTCCGAGGTATTTGTATTCCTTAACTTTTTCTATTGGTTCCTTGTTAATTGTAAAATGATATTTGTTTGTTTTATTTGATCCGAAAATTACAATTTTAGTTTTTGTCATGTTTATTCAAGTGTCCATTTTACACAATAATCATAAAAATCATCCAAAAGTTTTTGAAAAGCAGCAGGATGATCGTCCACTAACTATAATAGTATCATCGGCATATAACAGTATAAAAGTTTCAAGTAAAGGTCGGATCCAAGATCTGTCTGCTCTATTTTAATGTCTGTTATGTTTTGATTCTAAATAGGTCTTGAGATAATTAAGGTAGATGGAAAAAAGTGTAGGAGACAAATGTTCTCCTTAACGAACTCCACAATTAGTTTTAAAAAAGGAGATATTGTACTCCATTAACAGAGACACAGGATTTTATGTCGGCATACATATTGTAAATTATATTATAAAGTTTTCCCTGTATACCATTGTTAAAAAGTCTTACTCAAAGGCCGCTCTCACACTTTGTAAGGCTTGGAAAAATCATGTAGTTTCTTTTTCTGAGACGAGCTTCTGTTAAAATTTAAGATGAAACGTGGTCTATTGTAAATATTTGCTTAATCAGAGCTGATGTGTCTCTCATATATTTATTTTTTTAAGAATGCTGTAATCGTCTTAGGATAGCAGTAACAACTTCCTAAAACAGTCTAAGGATAGTATTGGTCTAAAATTTTCAGGGCTTTGGGGTGATGCTTTCCTTGTTTTATATGGGTTTTAATGGTTCAAGTAACAATGAATCTGCAATGCCGACTGTCAAAAAGTTTGGTTTTAATAAATTGCACAATAATTGGTAGCCATTGGAAATTCTTTCTGTACTCTTGAGAATAGGTCGTTAAAATATTGTCTTCGGGGGAAGCAGCTTGAATATTAACTTATTTATATACTTTGTTACTTTGATAATTGTTAATGTTCTTGTGCTGTTGACAATTTAATACTTGAAATCTGGTTTCATACAAGGATAACTTGGCTACTGTGGTACTATATTGAAGAAGTGGTATCATTCTTGGAACCAGATTGTCATATGAAACCGAATGATTCAATAATTATTATTTTACAGATTATTGAAACATTCTATTAATCATGATTATGGAAGCGCAAATAGCAATAAGTTATAATTTGTCATCAACATTCTTGATGATAGTTCTTCCATAGATATAGATACCTGTATGGAACAGTGTCCTTATATGAACGAATTTATATATGTTATGTATATCACTTATATATTGTTCATTGGGTTTATAAAAATTTATTTAGTTCGATTGAGTGTTAGAAGCTATAAATGCTTATGACATCTCGATCCGTTCCTGGAAAACCAGTACTGAAGCAAGTGATGTATAAGTTTATTGCTCGAGAAACAACGGATGGCTTGAACCACGCGTGTTCAATTCATGCGATAAAAAGGTTTCATATTGTATAAATTGATGAACGCGCGGGATGGTGGGGTGGGGGGGGGGTGGGTGGGGTAAGAAAGTATTAAAATAAGAAGTGAAGGTGGTTTCTTATAAATTGGAAGAATCTATTTCACAATCGAGTTTAAATATAAAAGATGCAACCAGTATAAAAAAATCTAGAAAAACAGAGAGCATACAGGAAGCATTGTAATATAACAGTATTATATAAAATTTGCAGACTCAATTAGACTGAGTCTCTTCATTTCTTTTTTTTAAGTTAATATGAAAAATCTTATTTAATTTTTTTACCTGAAGATTATGAACAGAAAATAAAAAATCACTTACCGTCTTTTGGTGATAGTCCTTCTTAATTTTTTTCGTTGGGCCATACGCCTACTCAAAATGAATATCATCATTTTAAAGTTGAAAACTGTAGAAATGTTTATTCGAATCGATCTGTAGTGTGAATGATTAAAACATCCTATCTGATTGATATATTCGTTAACAGTTTATATCATTTATGCAATACATGTTTATTTATATAGTAATAAAACCGACAAACTATCATTTTGCTGAGTACATACATTCAGAAAAAGAAACGATATATTTTAAGGCAAAACTCGTTCATCAACACAGTGGCAATTCACAACCCCACAGCACAAAATAACTAAATAAAAACCACTGTATTGGATATTGAATATAAACTATCATCATTGATTAAAATGAAAGTTTAAATGTAAACATGTAATTTATACACAGCCTATAAATGATAAATGATGGTGTCTTATTTATGTGCGACTTTGATTGCTGTTTATTTATATCTGCTGCTGCGAATTATAGTCAGTTTAAATGAGGTTCTTGATTTTATACACAACGAATTTACAAACGGTCGTCAAGTTTCAAACACTTTGAATTGTTTTTTAAAAAACGCCATTTGACATGATCTTATTTTATTTTAACCAAAAGCTTGGATAACAGTTCCTTTATAATCCTGAAAAATCCATTTATTTATTTACTTTTTTCTCTTTACAATCACGTAATGGACATATGTTTTTTAAAAGCGTCAATTTCTGTTTCCATTATGTCACATCATGTACATGCATGTATATAAATTTTACAATTAGCTTTAACATAGAACATATTTAGAAACTAAACTGCGTGCAATTCTCAACTTTTACAATTTCCTAAAGGTCCTCTTTTAAAGTAATCCAAATTTAAAAACTCATAAATAGATATGATAAATGTATCTCTATGACAAGCGATATAAAAAAAACAGTTTACCCTAAATAATATATAAAGAACCATTTTTTCTTTATGTATTCTATGAAAGTGCCCTTGACCCCAAGATAAAAGCATGAAAATCTCTGTTATGAAGAATCGGTAGGTACACAGCAACGGGTTTTCTCCCATAGCATAATCACGGGTGCATATCCATATCTGTACCCACTTTTCGAAATTACTTAAACGGAACCGTCTTTGCACATAACACATGTCATTTTCTGCTGAAAACACCAATCTAGTAAATGTTCATTCTTCTGATAAAAGCTGGTATAACGAGTACCACGGAACACTAGAATGTTTTAACTATGTTCTTTAAAAGGAATTTGTCCATTCTTCAATTACTGCAACTCCACAATAAACTTTATAAAATTGCTAAGTTTCGCCACACCCAAATATGTATGTAAATCACAAATATATAACAGTTCAAGTACATTTAAATATTTGACCTTGATTGTCAAGGACAAATAATGACCAAGGTCACATCAGAGTATCCAGCATGTCTGCTTTGTAATATGTTTTCTTTTGTTCGTAACTATGTATCATATCCGTATAAAAAATAAGTTTTGACCAAATGAAGCAAAACTCAAAAAATTGCCAAGGTAATATATATATATATATCTTATTTCCTCCAATACTGAAGAGTTACATGTTATAATGCAAATATGATTCTATATCTACAAAGTAAGAATATATTTTTTTAACAAAACAGAAACACAGGTAGTAAATATACTAATACGATGACTAATAAAGCATTAGCCTCCTAAACAAATGGCATGATAGTTAACAAAACTTGATCATATATGAAAGCTTACATATGGCAATGAAACATCAACATATATAAATTGACATATGACTGTTAGTAAATCATTGGCATGGATAATAGAACAATCATTCTTAACGATTTTCTGAGATTTCTTTGGCAGCCGTTGAAATTAATACAATATTTCAGTTGAGAATTTGGCAACTGCGATAAAAACATTGTATATCGTATATTGTCATTAATATCAAAACTGTTTTTTTTTTTTTTTTTGTGAATCCCACTTAACATCTCTATAAGTTGTTTTCAATGCTCATAACGCTTAACATGCGGAAATAATTGTGTCCTAGTAAAGAATATGAGTTTTGTCCATAGACTATATCTAATGTTATGCATAATAGTAAGCAATGAAAACACTTTATGTAACGCATATTCGTAATGTTACAGTCTTGCATATGTCACAACACAATGGGATATTTTCTTTCGAAATATTTGCACATCAGTGTTTGAACAACGAAAAGCATTGTGTTTTATAAACGGAAATGTCTTTGAAAAATCCATATAGAATTGAAGTCGTATGAGGAATGTATATTTAAAAATAGGTTGATAATAAGGTCAAGGCAAGTTTAATAAATTCTTTTTTAATGTCTCTGATCAAAGGATTGTTGTACACAAATATGATGACAGTGCTTTTATTACACTGAACGAGCAAAAAAGTGAAATTACAATAATTTGGGTCTTGTTATGAGTGAAGGTCAGAATTAAATGTGAGTTTGGTCTTCTTTAAAGGTCTTGTCGAAGGATTGATTATGTCCAAGACAATCGATTCATAAATGATAAAAAAAAGTTATGACCAATTTATAGCAAAACTCAAGCGAAATTCATTAATTTTACTTTTAGTATGTCATTGATGAGTGAAAATCAATAATTAATTTAGTCTGCTTTAGTCTTGTCCAGTTATATAATTAAGCAAATTCAAACACTTGACCAAGAAGGTCAATGCCATTAATAGTCAAGGTCAATTCAGTCTGGTCTAAAAAGGATTGTTGTTCCAAGTATATAGAAATACCACTCAAAAATTGCAAAGGACGGCAGCGAGAACTGGAACGGACCACATCTTGATTTTCTTTTCGGAAAAAAGTCAAACTTAAATACAATTTGAAAACCGAAACACTTTTGCAACAAAATTATTGCTATATCACCTCCCATCAAGCGAAAATAACAGGTTATTTAAAAAACAAAGTGTAAATTTTGCAGATTTTTTTTTGTAGATTTAAACTTTGGTCATTATATTATGGCTTATTCATAACGAAATTTCTAACCTCTTTGGTACAGGGGCTGTTTGTCTGATATGCCTCATTAAATAATATGCTTTGTATAATAGAATTGAAGTAGAAAGAGTTTTTTCCTTTTTTTCTTCTCGACTTAAGCCTGTTGAGACTAGTTAATCTAGCCTTATAATCTTGTACGTATGCAGTTTGCTTATTCGTCGAATGCGTCCGAAGTACGTGGAGAGATCTTTTTTTATCTCTTGATTTCGCTGTTAAGACCAGAGGTTAATCGAGCTTCATTCATATATCGGATAACTAAGCGTTTCTCATAATTAAACTACTATAATACAATATACCCACACTTATCCGCATATTTTACGATTGTTTCATATTTTTCGATAGGGAAATGTTTGGAAAAATGTATAATTTTATTCTACCATATTTTCATGCCAATCGTCTTATATACATTATCTTCATTAAAATTTAAGTACTTGGAAAAGTTGCGTTAATCGTATGTTTACTTGTATGTCATGTTGTGTAACAGCTTTTCTACTAGTTTAGATGATTCTACATTTTTTTATAGCCATTAGTCGAATGTTAGCAGAGCCTGACTGGATCATATTTTTAATTATTATGCCTAATATCGGATATTGAATTAAACTGGAAAATAGTCATTTAACATTCATAATTAAAACTTGTGCATAAGCTCATTCGCTAAGTTAAAAATGCCAAAAACTATATTGCGGGTATGATTAGACTCAATATATTTATAGGAATAAATTTGGTATATGGCAGTGTTTTTGTGATAGTATTTGTTCTTGTAAGTAATTGATGGTATTTGTTGTTGGTAAGTTTTCACTCAGGATCACATTTCAATGAGGCTTACTAATTTAGCCAGAGCACAAGGATGCTGTAATATCGTAAACAGTATCGGTTTGCTTCGCTTTTGCAGGAAGCTGCAATTTGTAATAGCAGAATAACATGGAATGCGTAGAAAGTGACTGCAAGTATACTTATTAACCATATACCTGATTGATACATTCCTTAAATAGTACTGTTGAAATCAGGGACTGTATATTTCGTTGACTGTAAATTATTTAATGTTAACTCCCTTGTAAGAAATAAGAAACAATACAGCTCATATAAGGTGGTTTACATTATACAGTAAAGTACAATCTTTTCAGGGCGGATATCGAAAAACCTATGCACAGTGATAGAACCGGATGCTTCAATGTTCTGATAATATTTGTTGTCTTTATTATCCCGGGAAATTATTTTCAGATTTTTGTTATTTGCTTTGTTTTTTACAATTTACAAGACGAAAGGCAAAATGCAAGATTTAAACGCTAGGTTGACGCATTCTATAGCTGCTTTGTCATTTGTTTCTACGTTTTTTCCTTTGGCGAAAAAAGGTCGATAGAGATCAAAATAGTTTGACTGTCGTGTTTTTGATTGGATTGTATCCAACTTTATTTTAAAATTCACTTGCTAGCCTCTTTCAGACAATGATATTTTTCGTTTAGACAAATGTGGTTTAAGTATCGAATACAATCATAAGTAAATAAGTAAGAATCTAATTATGATAATAGGATAAAATTTCGTATTGTGTTTTGGCTTCTTGAAATATAATGAACAAATTCCGCATCACTGCCATGTTCACCACCTTGTACAATATAATTCAAAAGCACGTATAAAGTCGTTAAAAATAGATGTGCAAGTTTTGTCGGTAGTGTGTAAAATAGTTCATAAAAATCCCCATTAAATACCACGCAAAGGCAGTCGTTAAAAACAAAAGAGGCATTTCTGTTTATGAGATAAATGTCAATATTTTAAGAAAAAATACAACAAAAATAATAAAAAGTAACGTGAAACTGAGAATAGTATGGAAAATATTATTTTTAGAGACTTTTTAAGTTAAATGATGAGAAGGTCTTGTTCTGTTAACGACGATAAGATAATCTTTTGGTCCTTTCGACTAGGACTTTTAATATGGCGAAGATCATGTTGTAAGTAAAATAGTTATTTAAATAAAATAGATGTACATCTACTTTTGAGGTTGAGCAGTTAATAAAAAAGCTCAACCAGAATATTTTAGTGCTTTCCTTCGAAATTTTTATCAAATGGCACAGATCGGTTGAAATGTTACAGCAAATTTTGTATACCTTAGTAGCTAATTGTTGGATGATGTAATACTGAATAGATATGGGTATAATGATGCATTTGAAATTATCCATTTGTTATCAAATAACTTTAAAAGTATATGTGTGCGGCGTGTTCCTTTCATAAAACGTAATTACCACTTCAAAACATTTATATTCCGATGCAAAACAACTAGTTCTGTAATCTCTGGTAATGGGCATGTGTTATCCATCACAATTTTCGCATTTTTATATTTTCATAAATGCCAGTTTATTCTAAATCGAAGGCTTTGATGTAATACTGTTATTTTTTAGATGTAATGTATCTGCGATTTTTTTTTGTCAAACATAAATGTGTTTTAATGGTGAAAAAATTAATTTGAAATCAGTTGCGCACGGGAAGTTTGAGTTTTTTTATTTTCTAAATAATATTTTTTCGTTTTTTTTCTCGATACTAATTAGTCTATATTATTATTTCTTATTAAGATCAAACAGTTTCATTCAGTCCTAGGTTACTGTGATTCATAATATGTCTTTCACATGAAATCAAGCTAATGTAGTTGGGGCGTCAAAGAAAAAAAACCATTCTGAAAAGGCTTTGAATAAACAAAAGAAAATTTGTCAATTATTTGACAAACAGCCTGGTCGAACTAATGTGGATGGGGAAATTTAAATGCAAAATGATTGAAACATCAAACAAATACTCCACGACAATTACAATCAAAATGCGATTAACTATGTCTCAAAAAGTAAATAAAAATTGCTGCTTAAAGAGACAAAGACTATCCGATAACTATGAATCATCAAAGAAAGAGAATCATCAAAGGTTTATCATTAAAACAATAACACACAAAAATTAAAAATCTATATTCAAAATTAAATATTATATATTATTTGTAGGAGTTGAAGCTGCAAAATGGAAATGAGAAAGTCCAGTCTTCTTGCAACCAGAAAAGTCTTTCTCTAAAACATAGGTTTGAACGTATTAGGGATTCTTATTTTCATCAATTTAGACATTCACAATCCAAGACAATGCAAAATTTAAATTAGCAATTTGGAATTGTGTTATCCAGCCATTATAAGGGTTAACCAACAGTGTGCTAAGTTATAATATTTTAAACCAGTACAAAATTACCGGATTATATACATTATGTCATCATACATTGGAGAATTAAAAATTTTCTAATTTATCATTTAAGGCATATAGGCCGATCAAGTTATCTAACCAAACTCCCATGTAGATTGTTCCCTTTCTTCATAATTTTTTTAAAGCATCATAAATAGTCATTCAACTTTCTGTAATGCTAATTTCCCATAGGTATTGGGAGTTATTTAGTACTGTATTTTAATAATGATGTGTACCAAGCAAGAATTTTGTACTGTACAATGGTAAAAGTATTTTTACAGTATAAAATTCGTGGTCAATGGTTTAGTTTTCCTAAAGAATATAAATGAATATCAATAAATAAATATACAGTTATGTTGGGGTAATAAATAAATAAATAAGGGTTTTTTGAAGTAACAGAAGATATTCATCCAGGAGAACACTGTTCCCGTTAGCGTTTACCCCACACTCATATGTTTTTTATAGCTGGTATGTTATATGACTTGAAAAGAGCTACTGTACTTGTTAAAAGGCATACTTTAAAGCTAGCAATTATGCTATTCACTTCAGTCTATACATAAATGATGTCCGAACATAATTATTTGTTTCATAACATAATGGCTACTTTGATAACATTGATTACGTGCACACATAGTTTGGAATTTCAACTTCTGGTCATTCACACATGAAATTATTTGATGTAGAAATCTATGAATATTCGGAAAGCAATTGATAAAGTTTCTTATAAATTAATATAACTTGTATTAAGAACATGCTTTATGCGAAATTCTTTCTTGACTGACTACTTCCAAAAGGCTCGATAATTGGTTCAAGTCTAATTTTATGTTAGTCAATGAATTACTGGGAGCTCAATTAAAGTCGTGGCCAGATTATGGTATTTTGCGATAATGGATAAAGTTTAATATATATATAAGATATTAAGAAGGTTAATAAATCTAAATTATAGCTTCCATATTTATATGCAGGTATACTTTGTGGGTTTGAGTATCGCAGTGGAATTTGACAGTTTTGATTTCCAGTGAGGAGAGGGCTTTGTATCACCTTACTATGATAAGCATTGTGAGTCATTTTGTAACGAGGAAACATTCCTCGACGTCTTGCGCTACAGATTGGCAAATTATAACACGTAAAATGTCGATTGCAATTAAAGAATTTATGATTAATTTCTATAAAATCATTTCTATGAAAACCTTTTAAATATATATATTTCACTAAAGAGACACACTGTTCATTGTGTAGGACAGAAAAAGCATTAGGTAGTTTTACTTAATATAATTATTTTACAATAGTAAGATTTTTAATAACATCAAGAGATAACAATATATTTCTCTCTACTCTTTTATAGGTAAATGTGAGTATAGAAATGCGTCATTGCAAGCTTGAAACTGTGACCTTCTCACTATACAAACTGACGGTGACTGCGTCAACATTAGAACGCTTGAGTAATGAGGGAGACGACTTGTTACCACCATATCTCTAATTGATGGAATAAAAATGGAGCTGAACCGTATGTGGTTCAAATAACACAAACTATGGTAACTGTTTTTATATAGCAAATAGCATATCTTGTATTCAATTTGTTTCTTATCGTTAACAAGGACTAAATGTAAAAAAAAAAATCCTGGCAGTCAGATATTTTAGTTCAACATCTATAGTTTAAATATTCCATCGTAAAACTCTTCACGAGAGTATGGAAGTCAATCTTGTTAATGGACAAGAAAATACTTGGGCACTAAGATGATTGAGTCTGCGTAACGAAAAAACAAATAGTGCGTTTGCGACACTATGGATCAGGACAGCACTGCGCATCCGGAGTTCTGGATAAGATTGCATGCTGTTCGCTACAACCTTTTACAAGTTAGAGAAATAAAGCGAAAGATGGATCATGAATCAGACTGCGCGATGCACAGGCTGGTCTGGATCATGCTGGTCGAAACGATACGTTGTTTTGTCGTGACGCGGATCATATGATGATTGTCTTCAAACTGTCTCGTAAGTAGTTTTACCAAAACTATATTTACGTAAGGATTCGAATAAACTAAGATCTTATTATTTATGTTTTAATTGTTTTTTGTTTAATGATTTATATAAATGGACAAGTGTATGCGAGTTCCTTCAGCCAGGTTACAATGAGCTATACAGGAGTAATTGTGGAAACGTTGACCTAGCCTGTGGCGAATTCAGATTGGACTTATCGAACTTGTTACATGGTTAGAGTAAATCTATTAACATTTTACATATCTTCTCAAAGATTTGATATGTTGATTTTTTAGAATAAGAATAAATGAAAAAAAAGAAAAAAAAAGAAAAAGATTATTTGTGTTGTGTTTTAAACTTCTTTCTTATCGGTTTAAAAAATTTTTGGGTTCTTCTTACTTTGATACAGTATATATATCGTGTACTTTTTTTTGTGTTATTTTTTGTTCTTTACTCATGAAAAATGAAAGGAATTACCATTATTTCAAATTGTATAGGTTATTGTTCTAAGTAATACTGATAAACACTGGTTCTGGAATAGAAGGAAGTGCAATACGTATCCAATGCGTAGCTTGTTAGAATTACCAACTAATCGTTCAAAGGAACACAGGATTTCAATTGATGCACTTCTGTAACTACTTGTTAGCTAAACATCTCTAGTATGTAATTGTTTATAACAATGTGGTATTTTATTAGTGGATATCAGAGACCAAATATGCATAATTTGCTTTGTGTTTTTTATCATCATCGTATAGTTATACTCATTTGAGATAAGTATGAAAGATATTCGAGTTATTTCCCGCACCGTGATCATTACATTTAATTTAAATATTCAAATCTTAACGTGATATACCCGCATGATATGTGATATATCTTGAACATGGAAAAGCCCATTTTAATTTTCATGATACATTTTAAATCTGCATATTCCTCCAGATTAAAACATTAGTAATGTGAATTTTATATAAAGTATGTAAACTTTACAGTACATTATAAGATTTCTTTTTTTCATTTTCACAAGAATGATTTTGTACGTATGACTCATTGAGGTGCTGTACAGCAGAAATATTTGGTTAAACCGAAAAATATGTTCAACTAATCGGTACTTCCTTAAAGATTAATTTATATAATAGCTTTTGTTTTTATTATTCTTTTTCAAATATGAAAATAAGTATTATTTTATATGTTCTATTAATATAATAATATGTATATTGAACGTTAAGCTTTCAAAAGAATAAAGAGAAGAAAAATTTAAAATAGAAAGCTGATATCAAAGAATATTTGCCTTTTACAATAGAATACAGTACAATTGCATTTAAACAGATTTTTAAGAAAGGCGTTAAAAACAAATGTCACGTGACTGTAACGTTAATTTAGAAACATGCAAGTAATCAAATTTTAATAACCATTAAACCTACTATTCTAGTTATATAGTGGCATTTTTCGCTCAGATAAAATCATAATAATAGTTTTAAAAGGTAAATAGTTACGTAGTAGTTAACTCTAATTAAGCTAGTTTAGTTATGTGTTGACTAGTTCGTATTTACTAGTGTAGTTACTAACTAGTTAATTTTTTTCATAAATAGAAAATTATCGGAATAATGCTGTTAGTGCCTACACTGCATCCTTCTATTATTTACCAGTTATATTAAGTTGATACTAGTTACTGTAATAGTTAACCTCTTAATTTGAAGTTAGTTATTTATTGGTGGAGAAAAATTGCACTTAAGTTAAGATTCTGTATGTTATTTTTTCTTTTATTTAAATTTGTGGCATTTATGTACAGAGTTATTGTTAGTTTTCTGTCAATGTTTTAATTTACTTAGGTATTTGGATTAATGCACATGTTTTGTTTTCATTGTTCTGTTTTCATTTGTTGACTAAACTGTAAGAATTTGGTAAGATTTTACTATGGTCTTAAAACATTGCGAAAACAGTACAATGTTTTCTTATGACCTTTACAATAATATTCAAGAATAAAACAATCAATGACAACAGGAAAATCGTGTTACAGATAGATAGTAATATATTTTAATTTATTTTTTTAGATTATATTGTAATTAATAAGAGTGGTAACTTTTTCGCAAAGCGACAAATTATAAGTAATCAGTCGCTGTCATTAAAGTGTTTTTTTCTTCTTGTAAATGATTATTCCTTTCTTTGTAGTAAGTTTTTACCTAACGGTGATTTTGTCATAAGTATCCGTTTTAAGTCATGTATTGGACATTGAAAGCAGTTTGGTAAAGGACACTTTAAAGCTCTTAAAAGAATATTTTTGTAAAATATAAAACATGGGTTTTATATGTTGTAATTCAGCTTTTTAGATGTTATTACTGAGTAGAACCAGTGTTAACGTGAATGTTCTGAAACAGCATTATTGTAACAAAGTTGTATTTTACGTCATACAAATACTAAATCATTATAACTCTGTGATTGCAAACAAAAAGGAAGCCAAAGATGGTTCGGTCTAATTTGCATAGAAAAACGTGGAACTGAAACAATACATCAATGAAGTTTTGAAATATGAAAATATTACTATTCATCTTAAATGGGCTTTAAATGAGAATCGTGCATATATTTACAACGGAATATTGTATTTTATTTGCTTATCAATTTATTATTTACATAAACAAAGCGTATGATCATCATCATTGTTCAACAGGTATAACTTTCCTGCTTGGGCATGCAACTGGCATATCGCAGTTCCTGATTCAGGAGGCGGTGGTCGTTATCTTATTATGGTAAGCATTGTGAGTCATTGTGACGAGAAACGCACAGCTGCACTTCAAGCATGTGCATATGGTATTGTAGTATGTTAACATTTATTAAGTGAATGAAATATTTTGTAGAATGTTGAGGTAAACTCGATTTAGTTAAAGTAGCTAAAATGCTTTAGGGATATTGGTTGTGCTACATGTTAGATATAGTAAAAACAGGTGAACAAACAGAGTTGATGTCATTATTCGTTACTAACTTTATTGATTAAGAAAACCGAGATTAGGATTTGATTGGAATTTACGGTTGTTAAATAGTTAAATAAGAATGTTTATTCTGACACAACATCTCTTCCAAAAAAAAAACAAAGAAACAAAAAAAAGAAGACATTCATGTATTTATGATTTTAATTTTTTTGTTTTTATTTAGAATCACAATTGAGTACAGAAATGCCCAGTGTAAGGCAATAAAAAGTTGGCGATCTTTTGAGTTATAGTTAGTTATGGCGCATCCCGTTACATTAGAGACACCATGTGATTTTGTGATGCAAACGAAATGTATACCCCCATCAAATCTCGCCATCACTGGGACTAGCGATGGATTTGAAGCAATTTGTGGCTCAAATAATAGGACATATGGTAAGTTTAGATTTACAAATGTTGATACAAAGTTAAACTGTCTTACTGATGTAGTCGCACGTGAAAGTATAAAGTTATCAAATATATGTGAGTTTTAATACTTCACTTTCCTTATGCAAGATATATATCAAGGGGGCAAAATCTTGCCGGTCGATTTACAACGAGGGGAATTGTTATTTCCCCTGTTCATGTCCAAAGGTTTAAAATATGTTGTCACAAGGATTCCTGGAAAAAATAATACAAGACCAGAAAACTAAATAATTAAAAAAGGAACTGTTCACGTGGAATGAATCTTACAAACATATGAAAATCAACATGTTGGCCCATTAAAAACATGATCTTTTAACATGGTATAAAATATAAATATACGCATACAATAAAATATGTTTCTATTCGTATTTTAGATAGTACATGTGAATTCCGTGCAGCTCAGTGTCAACACGAACAAATGAAGTATGACCCACTGACTGTAGCACACACTGGCGAATGTCAAATTGATCCATCAAACTTAGTCATGGTCATTTATCTCTTTCTCTTTATTTTTCATTTTTTGATTTGACAAAAATATTTCATGTCTGTAATTTTAAGGTTATTGAGATTACACACAATGATGTAATTTACATCAATAAATAAGTTTTCACATATATTTTTCAATTGATTTATAATCTATAACATTTGAAAGGCGCTTGGGAAACGTTATAATAGAATATAGCTCTTTGTTCAACAGATACATGCTTTTCATCTCCAAGCTCTTAAATTAACGTTTATAAATACTGTCATTAAAGATAAAAATGTTTACTTCAAAATGTTACATAATTAAACATATGTATGTACATGAATTAACACTTAAATATTTCAAATACCAGTTCCCCCATTCTTTTAAATAACTGAATTGTTATTTGAATTGTTTCTAGGTAAATTGTTCAAAGTATATAATGTCCAACTCTGGTTTGGCCATAGAGGGAGGCAACATGTATCCACACATGCAGGGCTGTCCTAAAGATTATCGCCCTATATGTGCTATGGACGGCAGAACTTTCTCTAACGAATGTGGTTTATGTAATTACCTGTTGGCAACACACCATCTATGTAAGTATACTGTACTGACAACTGTTTTAATTCTACACATAGTTACCTCACAACACAACATTTTCTACACATTGTATTTTATTTTGTTGCTGGAGTGAAAAATGCGTTGTTTTGTCTAAGGAATCATCGATTGGGTAATATGACACTTTCATGACGACTGAGGTTAAGGATCAAAGAGTTTTTATAAGATCTAAAAGTTATTGGATTGTTAGACATTTAAGTAGTCTTGTTATATTGTACCTTGATGATAATACATTTTTTTCATCTGTCCTTTTGAAGATGAAAATTAGATGTATTAGTTAATTAGCTGCTAATATTTAGTAGAAATTTTCTTGATCTAACAATTACATTTTATACAGAATAGTTAAGATTTCTTAGTTGCTGTAAGATTGTAACTTGTTCTTTTTTCCATTTACTTTCAGATATTCATAATTTTTTTGTGGTTAAAAACGAAAACAACATTTTATGACTGCGATTCAATATGACATACTTTCCTTAAATTCTCAAAGGACTTTGAAAATCTAGTCACAAAAAGTTTTGTTTTAAATTTTTATCATATTTGCTTTAACTCAAACCGTCTTTATTACATTGACGAGCATTTGATTCGCCGATCGCTCAAAGAAGGCCTATCTAAATCCGTCAAACGTTTTGTTTCGTCTGTATCATATATGATATGATCATATTAATTGGGCATAATTACGAAGATGCGAATTTCCCTGCAAAAATGTAGGTACACTATGCTTTTGGGGAATCAAGTTAACTTTGAATGGTTTATTTCCCGTATTTCTCGAGTGTTTTAGATTAATAATAGTGTTGAAGAAACGTTGTAATTATATTGTGTATATTTTACTATATTTTCATTTTCAATATTTCTGTCTTCAGCAACCAACACATTTGTTACGTATGCGCTACACGAGGGGCGTTGCACATCAGCCGAAATCTTTGGATAATCTAAATACATTATTCATCTTCTGTTATGTATGTTATGCTAACAAATAAATAGTCTCTGTGAAAAAGTTGTTTAAAATGTTAAGTTTGACCTCAGCGTCTACGGATTGCTAAAGTGAATTGACATGCTACAGTACATTTACAACCATACCATTAGCAGAACATCAGTTGCATAACCTGGAGATTTTCTTCATTCTCAGACATTAATACTATCTTATCACAATAAAGAAAATTTTCGCAATATTTGCATATTCTTCAAAAAACTACTGTTGCTACTTTTATCATTAATATAGATATTCAATAGAACTGAAGAAAGCCAACATTATTGTCTTACTGGGAACCTATCAGTTGTACCTTTCATAAGATTTGACGTAGTTATAAAGAGATTGATTTACATTTTTTCAATAATTATTAAAGTTGCAGTTTCCTTTATCTTTTATTTTTTATTCAATAGATCGATTCTACTGACCGAATCAAATGCTTTTCAAAATCAATGAAAGCACAAAGAGCATGTAAGTAAGACACATACCTAAACATTACAAAGGCTGGCGTTTTGTCATAATTCCCTGATTTTGGTATTGGCTAAGTAATATTTTTAATCAAGTTGAGGGCACTGTTCCTTTTTCAAAAAGAACAGTTAAGAATATTGTGCACAAAAATTCTCACATACACGTTTTTTTAAATATGAAGCTTTGTTTTTTATAGTTTTTATGTGGCCTAATATTCCATTTATGTTTTTAAAGTAATTATTTAGCTGTTGGACGTATACAGTTACCGTAGATATTTGATTTTGTTTCAATGTTTAATGTTTCAACAGGATTATTTATGTTTAAAATATTTCAAAAATCATCTTTTAATGAATGAAATATATCCAATACTCCCCCAGAAAGGGTTGTTCTGTTATTTTATTTATATTAGACGCTGATGAGACTACTATTTTCAAGAACATTACATATAATTTATACATGTCATAGTCAAATGTAAGTAAAGTAAAAGTTACTCTTTATTGCTTAATTTATAGTTTAAGTGTACAAGCGCACATCATGATACATGTATCATTTTCAAAATATGAAAAACCAGATCATTAAGAAAGGCTGCTTCACATTACACTTTGCTTATGCCTACGTCGCATTACAAGCAGGAACCGGCCAAGATCGGAGAGAAACGATTTTGAAGGTTTTCGAAGGGTACTCGCCCGGTCACCTTGGTAGATGTGTGAAGTTGGGCGGCCCTGGCGGCCTAGCGGCCTGGGGGCGTGAAGTTGGCGGCCTAGCGGCCTGGCGGCCTAGCGGCGTGAAGTTGGCGGCCAGCGGCCTGGCGGCCTAGCGGGGTGAAGTTGGCGGCCCCAGCGGCCCTGGCGGCCTGGCGGCGCCTAGCAAGCCAAAAATTTTAATGTTGTAAAAATGTTTTTTTTAACAATAAAACGCATTTAAATGAATTTTAAAGATAATTTTTGTTATTTAAACGATATATCTAAAGAAAAAATCACTTTCAGAGATTTTTTTTTTTTTGTCATTTTGTGAAGTTGGCGGCCCAGCGGCCTGGCGGCCTAGCAGCCAAAAATTTTAATGTTTAAAATGTTTTTTTAAAAAAAACGGCATTTAATGAAGTTTTAAAGATA